>NW_009711775.1:0-18572 GCF_000703405.1 Apaloderma vittatum
TTGATACATCCCAGGATGTGGTTGGCCTTCATGGCTGCATGAGCGCACTGCCGGCTAAACATGAAGCGCAGGATTAGGCTGCAGAAAGCTCCCTGAGCTATTTTGTGCATGACTGGGTGCAAACACCACAATGTCATCTCACTGGATATTTTTACTCTGGAGACACCCTTAAATTCTTCTCCAGCTATTTATCTGTCTCTTTCTATAGCGAGTGTCTCTTCACAGCACAAAGGTGGTACTATGCTGATCGTATGAGCTCTGGTATTTGCTTTGTGGATCTTTTTGGTGATGTTGCGTGAGGGAAAGAAAATGAGTAAATGAGTACTTTTCGTAATGTCTGTCCAGAGAAAGCATCAGTATCTACTTTCAAATTGTTCTCAACACTGTAGAGTTTACAGCCTTGCTAGGGACAAAATGTTTACCTGGAAGTTTCCGTTATGATCACTGAAGAGATCAGCAAATACATATTTTGGATCTGGTACAGCAGGTATGACTGACTTCCGAAGCCTGCAAAGAGGAAAGAAAAATACAAATCAATGTTTTGTTGTAACATAGTCATTCATACCAAAATTTACTACAACACAGTTCTGTACCAACAAATATATTTTACATGACAGTATTCTAAGCTCGATTTCTTTTAAATGTGTTCTAAAATAAAAAAAAAGCAGCTATAACAGTATGATAATGCATCAAGTTAAGAGTGATTTTTCAGCTGGATTTTCGACCAACCCCATCCTAGCAAAATTTAGGTTCTGTACAAACTTCCAGCTAGTAAGCAAGTGTCAATCTGCTTCATGTAGTAGTAAGAACTTTATATTGCTTGGCCACATCCCCCTGGACAGGGAAGATGGTGTAGCAACCAGCCGCATTAGCTGACGTGATGCACACAAATGTAAGCTTGAAGATTTGATTCTGAATAGCTTTACTTGCATGACAAGGTTATTTAACTGTAACCTGCAAAATTGTATTTACCTCTGACATTTACATAGAAGAATCAAGAGGATAAGCATCATTAGAAGTACTGCCAGTGAACAACTTAAAACAAATACTGTGTTTGACTGAGATTTTATATCATCATCACATGAATCTAGGAATAATCACAAAAAAAAATTGCGAAAATTATTTTTTGCTTTAACAACAAATAAACCTAATCATGCTAGAATATAGACTTTTCTTTAAAAAAAACACACAAACAGACAGAAAAGTTTTTAAGAATAAATGAGACAAGTTCAGTTGTTCAACTGTAACTGAAAAGAAAACCCATTCTTCCCTAAACCTTGCAACAAAGGAAAATTGTGCTGTTATTTATCTAAATTTAGCCGGTACAGGACCCGGTAGAGAACTTAGATCTGGGTACATTGGACAACTGGGTGTCTTATAGCTCTGAAAAACCCTAGTGGGTGGCATTTTGTACTTAGCTGATGATACAGATGTGTTGACATAATTTATAGTGTTTACTATAGAAAATCTGGATTTTGGTTTTGGTAATGAGTAGAAATACTGTTTCCATCCAATATTTAACTGAAGTAAAGAACATTCAGTTAAATGCGTTTGTCTGGTGGGAAAGTCGGGCTGATACTGGCTTTAATTCCATTTAGTCACTTTTCCCCCATCCTCTCTGTTTTAATGAATCCAGTATGTATAAGCATCAGACCACTCTGACCTTTGGTCCCATAGTTCAACTCAATGTACTTTCAAAATAAAAACTACCTTCAAAAATGGGACACCAAAAGTTTTCTTAGGATTCATGTTTGATGTCCACATATCATATGTGGTCAGCTTCCTTCCCACACCTCACCTTGTGCCACCATGGTTCCCATCACTGTCATTGGTGGACCCTAGACGCTATTGTAAATTAAATAATGAGGACACTCTTAACTTTGCTGATTATGGCATAAAACAACAGGTTATGAGCCGTCAGTAACAAAGTGGACAGCAATTAAATATAGGCAGTTAGACATCCACATGAATGTTCCTTGACAAGAGAAGGTGGAGAGCAACAGTGCAACATTAGTTTGCTGCATGTTTCCAGCCTCTTTTGCAGCCATCACTTCTCCATTTGAACTTAGACAATATACGAATGTAGCACCACTCTTACCTAATAATGTGCCATTCATCCAAAATGTTTCTGCTTCCCAGTCACTGCTGTAATTAACTACGTTGCATTGGGGTACTAGCCTCTTCAGTCTGACCCGGAAAGAATAACATTTCCTTGGATCAAACCCTTGCTCTCCAACACTGCAACACTTAGAAATTCTGGACTGAGAAGGAAGGCATATATCATCGTTAATTCTGATTTTTAAGACACTGCTTCAAAATGTTACACTCAGTCATGACATCACCTCAGTTATAAGTAGGAAAATGGATGGATCAACCTAAACCCTGAGTTTTAACTTCTGTGAGTTTCGAGGAATTTTGTTTCTTGCCTGACTCTTCACTATTTGTATCCATTGCTCATTGTCTGGTATTAAGGTCATAACAATCATTATACAGTGCTCTATACTACAGTTGAGTGTTTACAACACGTAAAGACACTTTGATCTACCAAATATTTACATTATATTTGAGACTGGAAAGGTTTAAGTTAATGAAATAATATTTACAAATACTTAAAAACTAACTTTAAAATAAATAAAAATATTGTGTTAGGTTTTCTCTTTCATTCTATTTAATTATTTTTTTTCTCCCCTTTTCTCTACTCTCTGCTGTTATCTTCCAAAACTTTTCTATTCTTAATTTATGACCTTTCCCTTAGATTGTGTTCAGGTCTTTGGGTGGCAACAAGATGTAACTCAAACACTAAATGATTTCTGACATGTAAGGGATCCAGGATCCTAAAATTCTCTTTTCTGATACAAGTTATATTTCAAAATATAGGTGGGAGAATAATTTGAAAACAACACTGTTTTACATTCAATGGAGACACTACTTCGAGTTCCTCCCAATGTTGATTAAAAATGTTATGTCCAACTTACTTGCCACTCTTTGTCAAACTTGCTTTTGTACTGAAGCTCGAGTCTCAAGCACCTCACAGCTCGCTCTGGTTTATTGCAACTTACAGTAACAGTGTCCTCTTTCCAGAAGAAAGTCACGTTTTCTGGTCGATTGGGCTTTACTAAGAAGAAGAGAAACAAATTATGCTATAGTTTCTTAAAAAGAAGTACTTTGCAGTTAAAATTATTGTCACTCCTTCCTTGTCTCAACATTTCTCTCAGTAGTAAGTGAAGAAGGTGGACTTTCTCTGAAGAAACATTTTTGTAGCTGACCTCCCTATTAAACTTCAAATTGGAGCTTGACACTATGACACTCTCACCATCCGAGGTGTCACACTCAAAGGTAGATACTATCTTATGTCAGGGACCTATTGCAAGTAATCAGGGAATGTTTCTAGTCTCCTCATACTCCCTGCAATCAGCAGAAAGGAAGAGGCTTCTACATTGGAAAGAGACAGATAAATTCAGTACCATAAAAACTACAAGATGAACTTGTGCAGCTGCTGGAGGTTATGGCATATGGTGGGACATCTGCAAAATACACCAGGAGCCTGCCTGTGCACAACTGAATCTACCCCTCACTGTTTTCACATAGTCTGAAGAGCATGCAATATTTTGACCTTTGTAGTTGGTTAGTGTTCAGTAGCGGGAAATAAAAGGGTGAGAAGCATGTTACCTGATTTCTCAATCCTACTAGTTGCCTTTTTGTACTATGAAAACTTCGCCTTTCTAATTTAAAGACTTAAGTCTGATCCTTTATATTTGTCCTTTGTTACCTAACTATGTCAAAATTCATTTTACTGTCAGTGGGGGTTTAATACGCAAAATTAGAGAACCAGGCTGCATTTTTCCGTAATTTACTAGATTTTAGTTAAATTATGGTATCTAAAACAATTCTCAGAGTTAGATGCCTTGGCAGGTTTTCGTTTAATCCCTCTTGCTAAAATATTATTAACAAATGCTAATAATGCTTTTGGAATATCCATATTTCTCAGACGATTCTGCACTGTATATTTTCAGAAAGATTTTTATCAGAAAAAAAATTCCTTCTGCTTTAAATTCTGTAACTATGTGAAATTCTGGAAGATTTTCACAGCATAATCTCACACTAGATGTGAAATTTGTATTTGGGAGCAGGAGGGATTTAGTAAAAACAGGAACATTGTCTCTATACTAGTAGGAGAATGTCTCTTTTACGCTGTCGGACTGTACCACAGCCAATCAAGTAATTTTTATTGATTTCTGATGATGGTTTTATGACAGACTTTTTCATAAGAAGTAGTTTGCTGCCTTGTATCCTATGGAAGACAGCATAAGAATGGGAGGTTGACATACAAGAAAGATCACACAGCAGTCACTAAGATAAGAAAGTATCAACTTTTATTAATTATCCTGCTATGAATACTGAGCAAGTCTGTGCTAGACTAATCACACACATGTATTTCATTATTTTCATTCTGATTTGAAACTGTGTCTTGGTACAAAGCTGACAGTCCCATGTAATCTCATTTAGCTGCAGCTGCACACTGGCCTGTGTAACTACCAATGACAGCATGAGATAACTACAGTTTCATTTTGGCACACACACTAAAAGCATTGTATACACTAACATTACTGATCTCTTCTCAAACTAAGAACAGCTAAACAATCAACAAAGGCACTAGGACTACCAAAGCAGTTGTGATTTTACAGACTTACTATAAAAATCAGATTTTAATTTTTTAGAAAAAAGATCTTCACTTCCATTGCTGTTTCTGATGGAGATGGCAAGAGTGGGTCCTTCTGTCTTGAAAAGACATCCAGAATTATAATCTTGATCCAATAAATAAGTGGGACATGACTTCCAAACTTTATGCTTGCCTTCATCAAATCTATAAATGAAATAATATTAGTAAAAGGAACACTCTTAACAGTCAACACAAGTTAATTCCTTTTCGTACTGTTTTTTTTTTCTTTTTCAAATGTTTCTATCAAAGGATATGGAATTTCTTGAAGCAGTAAACTACGTAGTGGAGTGAAGAAATTCATTACCCAAACCTCACTGACTTTACAGCCCTGGGTTCTGATGCAGTCTGAAATGATCAACTTTCTTTCATGTTGTTTTGCTGGTTTTTAACAACAGAATGATTTGCTCAAACAGATGTTTCCATGAACCTGTTTCCAAGATTGTACTACCAAAAGATCTCTCTCATATACTGTCCAGAAAGAAAATAGAAGGTCAAGTGCTATGACTGTCTTTAACTAGAACATTAAATTTCTTTTAGTCACTAATGACATCAATGAAAAAGAAAGATATACACACATATGCAGAAAAAGCACTTTCAGTAATGTAACTTGCATTAACATTTGGCACAACAGCAGAAGAGAGACAAATATTTCAAATAATGTCTGTCATGACTCACTACTAAGTAGGCTTATTGATTTGTACACTGAATAGCAGTTTGTGAATATAAACAAGTTTCATGTTGGATGATTAACAAATGTTAAAAGCATTTTCAGGTACAGTTCACAGAAGACTCAAATGGACTTAGATATTTCAGCCTCCCAAAATAAATCCTTTAAGAAGAGGAGAAGATACTCACGTATAAGAAAATGACAAATTCTCATCAGGAAATAGTCCTCTTGCTGCCCATGTTATCTGCATATTCTCATTATTGAAATTTATTACTGTGGTGTTGATGGCATATTCCCAACCTGCCCAGGACATTGACAGAGAAGATGATTTTAGCAGTGAGTATGAAAAGCATTTCTTTATGTTGATAAGCAACCAGTATTTCAAAGATATGTATATAATAGGCTCAGATGATTGTAAAATAAGAATATATAAGAATATCTAAAGTTCAAGGAAACAGAGTAAAATAACTTAGAGACATTAAAATTAGAATTTTAAAACAGTAAAATGAGAGCATGCACAGCAACACCAGAGAGCACCGCATGGTCCCTTGGCCAAAAGTTATAGACTTTTTCACATGTATGCAATGCATAGAGCCTATAACTTGAGGCTGACTTTCACCCATAATACCTGCTAAGATTTTCCTGCTGTTTGGGAACTAATGTCACATGGAACCTGTGTATAAACTGTCAAATATTTTCTGTAAGAAGCAAGGGACTAACACCACATGTCAAGACTCATAGAGAATCCAGAACAAATTATCACAAGCAGATTTGCTCCATGTGGTTCTGGCCAATTCCACCTTACAAACAAGTCCTCTGACTGCACACAGATATTATTTCCACTCCGGACCTTTTCCTTGTTGCAGGACTTGCGAGGGACACGGGTATTTAAAATCTGTGTCTATCAGGATTCCACAGTCAGATACCAAAAATAAAACTGACATTGAAAATGGAGAAATCAAGAAGGCAAAAGGATTAGAGAACTATTCTATATCAAGGAAAAGGAAGAATTATTTATTTTGCATTCTATAAAATGTGAAATTTGACTTACTAGAATGAATAAAAAGGAAGAAAATGTGTCTTGATTATCAGCAAGAAATCACATGAGTTTAAAATTTGCAGACTACTGTCTCCAGATATAAAGTGTCTGCAACTAAAATGTTTTGCTGGAATATTCCTGCCTATCAGGAGAATAGAGTAGTTTAGCTTTAATTGCTGTCTATGTTTTATGCCACTCTGGACTTTTCAACGGGTTTAAAGTGGAAAAATCTTACAACATTTCTTACAAGATTTTTATCACATACCATGATTCTGAATGTTCGGGGGAATCTTTGTGGTTGCTGTCTTTTGGTCTACAGTCAACATGAAGAATGCAAGAAAGGCAAGCAGGTTCAAGTAATCATTTTGCCTATTTTCAAGGCTATATATGCATGTCCAGATGTTTCATGACTTCGGTAATTAGAGTTACTCAAAACATTTTTGCACAGGTGTAATTGTGTTGTAACATTTTGTTTTGTCATTATCATCAAAGAGATAGTTATGACAAATCCAAGAGACACTGGGTAGACGTAGCTGCAGGTCCCTGATATGTGGGAGCTCTGGTAAGAAATATTCAGTTCTTACTCAAGAGGGCTTGAAACTCACTCGTCCATCTCCTAACTAATGCCTGCAGGCTTGTTCTCGATTTTTTTTGCCAAACTTAAAATCACATGTGTTTTCCTGAGGAATAGAGAAGTCAGTATTCTTACACTCTGAAGCAAAAACTGAACTTCAAAACCTCAAAATGTATCATAAATCTTATCCAGTCAGTTCTACTTCTGTTACAAGAGACTACCTAGCCCTTGTTTCCTTAATTCTGCAAGTCCTTCCGCTCAGCAGATCTAAGAGATGGTCTTATTTTCAACTAAAGCCACTAAAAATGTGTTGGCGAAGGGCCCAACCACGGATTCTTGGTCTGCAATTTCATTAATGCATTTTTATTTTCATGGACTAAATTGTACCATGGTTGTGCTGTGCAGTATATGGTGTTACGCTCAGTGTAACTGAAATCCATATGACTGCTTCATCTTAGATGTTCTATAAAGATAGTTAAACATATATTTAATGTATATTTGAGTGTATAGTTGCATGTTCTCCATCTTTAAATAAAATTAACTTTATAAAAAAGAAAAATATTAGTGAATGGAGAACACTGTACTGTCCTGAGATCATTTTTATGAGCATAGAATGAAATCTTTATATTCCTTTAGAAGCAACAAAATACGTACTTTTCCACTTTTTGATAACTAGTCTTATTGCAGATATTTTCCTTTTGAGAAAGAATAGTTAATGTCCATTCTTTAATTATGAAAATAATACCAGGAGGAGTACTTGCTCTCTTAATCACATATTTTCAAGCATAATTAATTTCAAAATTAATTTATGATGCTGTTTCTATGTGTACAATAGTATGGCACCATGACAGATGGCAAAATGCTGTTTCTAGGGCATGTTTTTGAATCCATTTTTAAGTACAATAAGAACAAAATTCTTCAGTTTAATATCAGAAGGTGGCTTAACATCATTGCAGAGAGCTGAGCATGCACATCTTCCTGCAGTTGAACAAGCAGAGAGGCATGCAGTCTCACCAGCAGGACATAGCGAAAAGTGGGTATCTCATGTTGGTCATAGCCAAATAATCTAGGCTGTGCTGGGATGCTTAGGAGATGAAAGGTTCCAGCTCAAAACCTTCACCTGGACTTGGGTGCCTGGGGGGCCCCACGTTGCTCAGTTCCACAGAGCCGTTAGCATCTGAAGTTTGAAGAGAACTTTACCAGTGAGGTAACTTTAACGGGTGAAAAGTCAGTGCTTGCAGATGTCAAGTGACGAGTAAAGGTTCTTGGGGATCTTGTAGAATTTGCCATGAACAATGGTACAGAAAAAAGGGAGGAAGGTTAAAAACGAAATCTATAACTTAAATAGGCAATACCATTAAAAATAAATTAATGGAGAGGAAAAGCTTGTATTAAAAACCTCCAAGAGGAAAATACTACAATGCCGAGCTTCATCCCTTCAAGTTCGGAGTGACAAAACAGTATTGTACTGCTTAGTCTTTCTGACTGAATTTTCTCTTACTGAGAAGTACAAATATCTTTTTTTTTAATTTAAAATTATCTTTATAAGGAAATTGATAGAATAACCACAAAGAGTACTGATTAATTAATTATGAGAGACAGTACATAGAATTTACTCATGTAATTTCTTTGTATACACCTAAGAAAAGGTATGGTGCCAATATTTAGGTTGATTTTGTCTCTCAAGCAGGTGATATGTGCTTGGGAAGCTCCTTGAACCTCTGACCATGTACCCCATTACCCTGACACTGCCAGCAGGGAAATAAAAGTAAAGAGTGATTATCCACTCTTCACTTTCTGTGCAGACTAACTTTTGAAATTCTTTCTCAGGGTGCCGCATTTTCCCTTAATTTCAATGTAGAAAAAATACCAGCACCAAAACCCTGAATCCTATAAAGTTCCTTTAATGGGATGTCTGATCTCTTCAAACTCTCAGTGAGTTAATAGGGGCATGGTTGGCTCTAGTGAGAGATGAGAAGGAAACAAGAGGGATAACACAGGATTTCCGCACACTAAGGAATGGACACTAAGTAAAACCTGAGGGTCCAATCTGACCTTCCTGTTGGAAGGCAACAGAAGCCACCAATTCATTCTGAACCTCTGACAACACTTACTATTCTCTATTTTTCAGTTATATTATGATAGCTGTATACACATTATTAGAGGCTGCAATCCAGAGACGCATGCTAAATCTTGGGTTTGGTGATATGTATTACTTCGGATGGCAGAGAAGAGCATCAGTTTGGCTCCAGTCTTGCAATGATTTATCAGCACTTTGAATACTCTGGGTAGTCCACCTGACTTCAGAAGGATTACTCAGGGCACACCAACTTAACGAAATGTATAGATCTTTCTAGAATCAGAACCTATTTCTGCAAAGCTCCTACATATTATTAATTGAAACTGCTTGATTTAAACATTTAAGTACGAACTCCAGCAATTGCAGTTATTTGTGTGCTAAAAAGGAACGTAATGTGTTATTAAATGTTTCAACAATAAACAGAATCTTTTAATATAAATAAAGCAGTAACTGCAATAAACTACCTGGTGTTACATAGTTACTCTTCCCTGTGTTCTAGTTTTTAAGAACTTCATGAGAAATCAGTATTAACACAGTTAAGGTCAGAACAGGCTTTGCCAATCTTTTATTATTAAAGACTGTGTTTCTAGAGATCTAGTCAGAGAAATTTTCTATTGTGCTTTCTGATTTCATGGGTTTTGTAGCCCTTTTGAGTGTAGTATGAGTAGTAGTTTGTGTGTTCAGTAAATATTTGTGTGATCTTTTCAAATTATAGCATGTATATGCTGCATAATTCACATGTCAACATGAAAAGACGCATAGCATAGGACAGATTTTGAAGTTTGCATTAAACTGACATTAAATCTTCTGATGATAGCACAGGTTATCTGAAACAGAGCATTTATTTCCAGTCATTCTTCCTTTGCCTTTAGCTGGAAAGCTTGGTTTATCTTTTTTTTATTTTTTTTAAACATCTACATACCTGGAGACAGAACCATTCATATATTTTGTTAATGGAAAGAGAGAGAGAGAAAGAATAGAGGGGATCATTTATCTTCATTTCTTTATGATAGAATTTTTATGAATCCTCCTGTAATACCACAGATTGTTCTCATAAATGTGTCAGCTCTTACACAGTAATTGTAATTATTTAAAACATTTTTCTATTATTGATCATAGAGTCATGCAATATACCAAAGTAAACCATTTATCATCATTCTTTGCATTACGATAATGGGTGGATGCAAAGGTCAAACATAACAATCAGTCCCTGGGACAAAGAGGGGTGGCAGCAACTTCATGCCTGAAGTTTGCCTGCTGGTCTAGGTAGGTGCAAGGTGTGTTGGCGTGCTGTAGGGCACACACCAGTGTCCTGGAACACGAGCTTCAGAGAGAATTTTCCAAGCCCAGATCTTCAATAAAACCAGATGAGAACTGGTAGGGCTCCACACAAGACTTTAGCTTCAAAGGCACTGCTGGGAACCTAGCTCTTCTCAGGACAGAGAAGCATGGAAAATACCACTACAATGTGTGGGGAAAGTACTTTTACAGGGGAAAATACAAAGAAAGTTCCTTGAGCAACAAATTATGCAGACACAACCATGAGCAAGAATATGAACAAATACATTCCACCTTCAAGCCATTTTTCTAAGTTTATTACTGAGAAAAAATACTATTGAAGGGGAACATTGTAAAAATGCTGAATGTCACGGAACAAATTAAAAAAAAAAGAAAAAAGAAAGAGGAGAGACAGAATGTTAATCTGCAAAGATAACAGAATGGAACATGCGTGTACTGGAACAGTTGCAATCTCACTGAAACATTGCAAAGTAGAAAAACCACCTTTGATTTCCTTACACTGATGAAACCTGATAAGTAACCACATATTGAACTTCCACATATTGCAGCACACTGTACAGAAACTAATGGAGAACAAGACCCAGATCTGAGGCTGCAGTCTTTAGTTACCCTTAATGCTACTGATCCATGAGAACAATTTAACTTCATTAAGAGGAACATATGTAGGCAAAAGTGTAGCTCCATACACACAAGACTGGTGAACTGAAGTCACAAGGCAGAACAGAACTTTTTTCAAGAAAAGGAAAAAGATAGCAAGAGAGAGATTTTATAGACAGTCTGAGACAAGGCACAATCTTTGTAGCATAATTCTTATAACACATCAAACAGAGTGGATGCTTTGTTGGGCTATTTTTTTTTCAAATCACCTACCACTGCTAGCTATCATGACAGTTTGCATTTAGGTCATCAGATAACCAGTCTTTAATGTCATTATTAATTTTTCTGTTTAATAATATTTTTATCTTGATGCTTTTGCAGGTGCAAGGTATTGCTGGATATTTCCTCATCGTGTTCATCCTTCCAAAATACTAAGCACTGAAGTCTTACCTGGAACTTGTTTTATCCATCTGTATTCATTGGAAGGCTATTCTTTTCTGGATGTAGTCTACTCTGTTATAACCTATGCCATAGACAGTAAGTAGTCCTGCTTAAAAAACAGACACAAGCTTAGCAATTTCTGCCTTGATTTTTAGTTAGAAAACTTCTGTAGAAACCTGCTATTATCATCATCATTATTACACTTTTTCTAAGAATCCACTTTCATCTCTGCTGGATATCAACTTTTGTTTGGTTGATTGTTTTCACAGAAACAAGCGCCCAGTATCGTGACACAGGAGGTAAAGTTCGCACAGAAATACTCCCAGCTAATATATCAATTTCTTAAATAAATATCTGGGTATTTGAACTTACCAGAAAATTGTGACTGAGAGGCCACCAGGTTGCCGACTGTGAAGATCACTGAATATGTTTGAAAGCTGAGTCTCATGGTTGAAATGACACAATAGACTGTGAAGAGATGAGTAATCACAATCTCTGGACTTTACTATTTGATCACTTTATACCAGAGACTGGAGGGAACTGGAGGAAATGACTACAGGAAATAAAAAGTTTACATGACTCTAGCTATAAACAAATCAGGAATGCAGGACTTCAGAATGTACACCTTCTTCATATTATGTCAAAAAAATTAAAATTGATTTCTCAGAATATGAGTGTCTTTCTTGTCAGCACTTTATCTTTTCAAAGCTGTATCAAACAGAGGCAATCACAGTCCTGATCGAAATAAGGACCAGGTAGCTGTGCAGAGCAGTGACCACATCATATCATGGATGAAGACTCTGACCTCAAAGCACCCAGTGACCTGAGACTAAGAGGGGTACAAACCGCCTGCTTCCTCAGTCACAAATCAGGAGCTGTTCCTGCTAACAGATGTTTATACTTCCTGGTGCACCTCAGCTGGCTTAAGCCGCTTCTGTCCCCAAATCAGAGGCAGAAGTCATGGGCCTTTTTTTGTAACAGACAGACCTGAGCTGCTAGGGGTATGGAGGTTATTATGCAAGTAGTAACACTAGGATGAATTTCCTCCTGTGTTACCTTGTCACAAAAAAGCTGCTATGGCTTCCAAATGTATCCATATGCCTAACAGTAGATATATATAGACTACACCTACACCTTATATATCCATATATCTAAAATTTTACATAGAAACTGGGAAATAGGACAATGTTTTTTCTCAGATGAAATATATTTCAGAAATAACAAAACACAAATCCCTAAAATAATCACAGTTATCGTGTCTAAAGAGAACTGTTATCTGTAGGTCTGCAGCAAACTGGCATTAGGCTACTTCCACTTAGTACTGCAGCACGCAAGAGCATTGAAGCAGTAGGGTGAAGTAGTTGGTGCTGAGGACTCAGGAGTCTCACAGTGTACATGGGGACAGCTGGGAGTCTTCCCTAAACTGGCACTGGTCCAGTCCCATGGGTTGAACTCCTGTTAGCAGTCAGAGTCTGCTGGATGCCCCCTTGGAGCACATCTTCTTGACTAGGCTGACCCAAGAGAAACCCAGTGCTCTACAGTATGAACAAAATCATGGGGACAATTATGAGATTCATTTCACAATGATCTTCCTAATCTGAAATGACAAGTCAGTGTGGTTGTAGCCTCCTGCCCCTGTCCAGCAAGAGCTCAGAAAGGCAGGTTTGAGTGACAAAGTGCTCTCTTCTCTGGGCTTGCTGGCTGCTCTCGTCATGCTTTGGTAAAGGTTTACAGTTGGCTGTTCTAGAGACATGTGGAACAGGCAAGTACACCGATTCCATTCAAATTCAAACTCTTCCTTTGTTAAGCATCATACAAAAAAAAAGCTGCTCCATGAAAGACATAAAATTATAAATGGTAAACCTCAATTCCTACCCATTTCCTGGTCTCAAGTCTTTTCTGTGCTTGCATCAGAAAAAGTATGGAAATCTTCTCACACAGGGGCATGCTTGGGCAGATGAATGACTCAGTCATGTTGCATGAAAAATGGACTGGGCAAATACCCCATACCACCTTCTGGAGTCCTCTAGGCTACTTTGGCTCCAGTTTCTCAGGAAGAGTGGAAATTTGTCTGCCACATACAGTACTAGGCAGGGAGCTGGATCATGACTATGAATACACCTGGAAGTGCTGCCACGATTTCTGTTTAGGCTTTTTATTCCTCTCAGGACCTTCCCCAATGTATGCACTCTCCTTTTTAATTTAACACTGCTGTTTGTCAGATGAGTCCCTTATCAGTTCTGCTGCATCATCAAAGTCTCTAGTTAAGTAATGTGAAATCAGTTTTGGTCTGGTTACACACTTTTCTTGGGTTGTCTGCTCTCACTGGCTTATCCGTTGCATGTCCCAGGAAGACCTATTCAAATCTCAGTGTCTCTTGGAAACCCCAGCACGACTGTCTGACACACAAACAGTACTCTGTTAACCGTCTAGCCCCTGCTTTGATCAGATTCCTCCAGGGAGGCATTAATTCCTAGAACTAAAATAATAAGCAACACAGAACTGAAATACTAAACTAGGTCGTACATCATAGTTAATGGAAAGCTGAAATCACTCACGGTTTCCACAGTCAGCATTGCAGAAGCCAATGACATAAACAAATGGAGGCGGAGGTCCAAAATTCTCTGGATGCCCAGGACATGGCAACATCCACATGTCCCCATTTGAGTTAAAAACACATTTTCCTTCTAGAATGTGCATCTTGAGCATGATGGAGTTAATTTGTCTGCTTTCTGCTTTTGATAATTTGTCTGCTTTCTATACAGGTAAAACACACTGGACCACAGACCTCTTAAGACAGATCATTCTTTGGGGGAAAGGGATATGAGGAGAAAACATGCAAAGAAAAAGTATCTAAACAAATCTTCTGGCTTACAATTATTCTGATTTTGACACACTACATCTAAAACCAGGTCTAATTCTCAAGTGACGACAGCACATTTTCATTGACCGTTTCCTCCTATCAGGTATTTTTGTACCTCAAGTAATTGTCTGTACTACCAGACTCTGCATCCTGAGATACTGAGGGTCTCTTGGAATAAAACAAAATTACTCCTTTTACTCCTTTTTGAAACCAAACGTAGGGCTGAGGACCTGAGGAATAGAAAACAATGATGACTGTGTCAAACTGCTTGCATAAAGCTAATGCACTGCTGAGCTATTTTTGTTGCTACATCAGTCTGGCACCTCCCCTCCGTAAAGGCAGACACTGGCCCAAGCACCTGCCTCAGGTTCTGCTTTCTGGAAGCCAGCTCTGGTTTGATTTTTTCAAATATAGAAGATCCCAGTTCATGAACTGAAAAGCCATGTGCAATCCACAGGATCTGTTCTCCCCCAGATCTTTTTCTGCCTACCAGCAGGAGTATAACTGATTAACTTGCCCACATCCTCAAGGTCACTGCTCCCACAAGGACAAGGATGGTGCATTGACACAGTGTGCCTCCTCTTCAGGTTTCACACAGAGTAGAGCACTAGTGCATTTGTCCTGAGAAAACAAAATCCATCCTAATTTTGCAAACTCATACAGGAGCAGGGAAAGCAATGAGTGAGTTGAAAATTAGCAGCCAAGGCTTGTGATTTTGACTGCCAGTAGAGAAAACTCTTAACAAGATACCCTGAGGATGAGGACATTGCAAGTAAAGGAAGTAAATCAGAAGAAGCCCTTTTGACTTCATTTTGCACTTTGGATCAAACCACACAAACAGCTTTTGGCCCTCTGCCAGTTCCTCCACCCCTGCAGCAGCTCTCAGACGTGGTTTCACTTGCCAACTGCAACCACCAACACCCTTACTGACTCTCATCAGCTTCCTTCATGTTTTTTTATTCCCCTTTCTATTATTTCATCAGTGGTGTAGAACTGATCCTTACTCATCACACAGTTCAGCAAAGCAAATTGTCTCAGCTTATTTTTTTCTTCATTTAGAACCTAAAAGATCAATAGACTATGAGTAACTTCCCTCTAACATTATTTACTCACTCATGGCCTTGGTAATAGACTCCACAAAAAGGCCTACGAAATAGCATAAATTATCTCTTTTTTTTTGCAGCAATGATACTTTGTAATTTTTAGCATTTACAGGAAGTGATTTCAGTGTGCTTCGAGTGGGTGGGATAAAGGGAACAGTGACCCATTTATAAAAAAGCTTGAGTGCCATTACTCCATGACAAATCATCTTTGTCAATCTGAGTCAGTATAGCCCATTGTTCTGACAGAAGAACCCATTGCCTTTTGTAATATGCTGCAAAATGCATGTATGAAGACCTCTACTGTACTTTTGGGGCCCATCTTCTACCCATGAGTAAAGCGTAGAGAATTAATGCTCAAGTATCCCTGGCATTCTTAAAATTCATATTCTTGTGCAACCATTGCAAAAAGTGTAATTTTTTGGTCTCTCCTTGTGTCACTATGACTTGGCCTGTTCCAGCCTTCTTTATGAATGACAGGAAAGCAATGGAGGGTAAAAAAAAAAAAAAAAAGCAAATGTCAGCAAATCTTCATGAATGAGCAAGGAGCTCATATGTGAAACCAGACATTCAAAGGACCTAGCAATGTAAAGATGCTTTTTTGATCTTACGGGGATAGGGTTAGAAAAGTTAAGGCTAACCTGGAATTGAATTTAAGTGATGTGAAGGGCAACAAGAAAGGATCTACCAGTACACAAACAGTAAAAAGAAGACTAAGGAAAACATGGGCCTGCTGCTGAATGAGGCAGGGGACTTTGTGACGGATGACTCATAAAATGCTGAGATAGTCAATGCCTTCTTTACTACAGTCTTTACTAGCAAGACCAGCCTTCAGTAATCCCAGACCCCTGAGATTAAAGTCTGGAGCGAAGAAAACTCACTGACATCAGAGAAGGACAAGGTTAGTGAGTGCTTTAACAAACTATGTGTAGATGAATCTATTGGGTCTCACAAAATGTTTCTGTGATTGCTGACAGGGCTGGCAGATGGGAGAGATTCCTGAGAACTGGAAGAAAGCAAACATCATGCCTATCTTCAGAAAGGAAAAGAAGGAGGATTAGGGAACTGCAGGCTGATTATTCTCACCTCAGTCCCTGGAAAGATGATTGAGCAACTAAACCTGGAGTCCATTTCCAAATACAGGAAATCATGCTCAGTCAACCTGATAGCATTCTACAACAAGCTGACCAGCTTGGTGGGTGGAGGGAGGGGGGAATTCAGTGAATACTGTTTACTTTGAGTTCAGTAAGGTGTTTAACATTGTCTCCAACAACATACTCATAGATAAGTTGGCTAAGTATATGTTAGATGAGAGTTGAGGTGGACTGAAAACTGGCTGTACTACCAGGCCCAGCATGTTGTGATTCATGGCACAAAGTCCAGTAGGGAGACAGAAACTAGTGGTGTACCTCAGGGGTCGATACTGTGGCGAATACAGATTAAGATCTTCATTAATGACTTGGATGCCGGGAAAAAGTGCACTCTCAGCAAATTTTCAGACAATAAAAAAATAGGAAGCATAGCTGATACACCAGATGGTTGTGCAGTCATTCAGAGTGTGGGGAGTTGGGCAGAGGGGAAACTCATGAAACTCAGGCAGAGGAAATGCGAAGACCTGTAACTGGGGAGTTATAAGGCTGGGCACCAGTACATGCTGAATGTTCACAGGCTGGAAAGCTGCTCTGCAGAAAAGGACCTTGGTGTCCCAATGTACAACAAAATGAACATGAGCCCGACAGGCACTGTAGCAGCTGTTGCATTAGGCAAAGTGTTGCCAGCAAGCTGAGGGACATGAGACTTCCTCTCTACTCAGACCCAGTGAGACACATCTGGAGCGCTGGGTCCAGTGTGGGCTCCCCAGTACAAAAAAGATGTAGACTAAATCCAGTCAAGGGCAACAAAGGTAATTAAGAGACTGGAGTACCTTTCATACAAGGAGAAACTGACAGCTTGGAGAGGGCTCAGGGGGGTCTTATCTGTGTGTATAAATAGCTGAAGGGAGTAGAGATGATGAAGCCAGACTCTACTCAGTGGTGCCCACTGGCAGGATAAAAGACAGTAGGCAGAAATTAAAAAAGATTAAATTAATTCTGAACACAAGAAAGCACATTCTGCTGTGAGGGTGGCTGAGCAATGGCACAGATTGTCCAGGGATGCTGTGGTGTCTCCATCTGTAGAGATATTCAAAACACAACAGCACACAGTTCTGGCTCTTTGACATTGGTCCAACAAGGAAATTGGACTAAATGATTTTAAGAGGTGCCTTTTAAGCAAAACCATTCTCTCATGTTGTGAAACACAGAAAATGTCACACCACTTTGCATTTACATGTCCGAAGTATTGGATTTCTGGTACCTCCCTATCATCCATTTCCCAAGGATGTGGTAGAGTTAGAAAAGAGAAAAAGAGCTGCAAAATCAACCAGAGGCAGAGAACAATATTTGTAACAGGAAAAAACTAAGAGAATGGTACTTTGAAATTTAGAGAAATCATGAGTGAATGGAGACATGGAGAATGGTTCAAATGACACAAAGGGGAAAAAGGATCCTTGGTCATGACCTGGCAGGACTCATAGAGCGTTCTTTAAACTAGATATGAAGGGGGACGGGTTGGTAGCCAGATCTAATGGAAATAGGCAGAGCCTCAAACTAGGTATGAAAGGTGGTGGCGTAAAAGAGGAATCACTGGAAAGGAGCCAGTATGCAATATGCCGGTGCTTGTGGGGGAGGAAAGTAGTAGCAAGATCAAACAATCTTGTGAATTACCTAACAATCAAAATGTCACATCAAGTTGCAGACAGAGAACAAGGGTTGTCGAGAGGTCAGTTACTGTGGAAACATCTGAGTATCACCAGGAAGGTATTAGGGCTTCTCCCTTACAAAAGGTGGCCCGGCTGAGGTGCATCTACACTAATGCACGCAGCATGGGTAACAAACAGGAGGAATTGGAGGCCATTCTGCAGATGGAAAACTATGATGTAGTTGCTGTAACAGAAACGTGGTGGGATGTCACACACAACCGGAGTGCCACAATCGAAGGCTACAAGCTCTTCAGGAGAGACAGACAGGGAAGGAGGGGTGGTGGAGTGGCCCTATATTTTAAAGAATGATACGAGACCTCAGAAATCAAGTATAGCGACGAGAAGGTTGAGTCTGTTTGGATTAGGTTAAGGGCTAATAAAGCTGATATAGT
>NW_009711776.1:0-9394 GCF_000703405.1 Apaloderma vittatum
ACCTGAATTGTTCTAGGATTCTATGATTCAAGGAAACAGCTGCTCAGCTGCTTGTGGTGAATCTCTTCCCATGCAAAAACTTGTGAGAAATCAGCCCCGTGCATCCACTAGTTAAAGCCAACAACTTGATAGCAGAGCAGATGACTGACATGGAAGGATGTAGGAGAAGCGCGCAAGAATCACGATCTCCATCATCACACAACGGCTGCAAATTAACCAAGAGGCTGTTTTTCAGGGTAAGTGACCTGTGACAGATGGAGAAGACTAATTTCAGCTCAGCAAGAGTTAAACTTTCTTTTCCACAAAGGTGCTGTATGGTCAGAGAAAGAAAAGGATGTGTCAGATTTGTGTGGAGGAGATGAAAGACAGAAAGGGTAGGTGGAACTGCTAAAAATATTAAGAGAGATCAGAATAAAGAGGTGGAAAAGCAGAACTAGCCAAGAGAGAAGACAGTTAGAATAAAGAGATATGCAATATAAAGCAGAGGACTTGTGCTGGCAGAGTCACAACTATACATATCGTAGGCAATTAAACACAGTGAATCAAAAAACTAAATCAACAGTTTCTTAAAAAAAAAACAAACCCAAACACAAAAAACTCCCCAAAAAACTCCCAACCACTTTCAAACTTAAAGTAGAAAAAAAGTTCTATGTTATAGGAAGAAAAAAATAAAAAAGTCTATCCCTTAAACCCTGAAGGTATCAGTAGGAATCTTCTTCTCAGCTGAGTCACAAGTCATCTATCTTTGCTTTTATAAAGAAAATATTTGCGTGGATTCCTCAGAGACTGTGAGATTAAGAAAAAATTCCACAGTCTCCAAATCATAAAAGAAATGAAACTGAATGCTATTTGGGATAAACAGCAGTCTGGGACACATTCCAAAAGATATGACGGGAAGGGAATTAGCTCTAAGAATGTGAAGAGCAATCCACTCTTTGCAAACTAACCCACAATTTAAACCACGTTATTTTCAGCCAGCACAAACTGGAATGCTGATTTTAATGCTAAATCTCTGAAGGCTTTCACTCTGAACTGAGGTAAAGAAGGACAAAGACTGTATTTGTTGAGACTCTGACAAACGTGTTCCTTTAAGGGTGCAAACAGAATAAAGCATATTATCTTAATTGTGGTCGCTCTGTTCAGCCCATATTAAAATAAACGCTATATCCTGCTACGTATAGAACCTTCCCTCTAGATTTCCCTCTAGTTTGCTACAGGTGAAACACACCATATTTCTAGGTGAATGTGAAATGACATCGAGCTCCTGAGCCCAATTCTAGCATATTCATCTTTAAAGTATACTTAGACAACAAAATCCAAGCAACTTTTAATGGGAGTCTCCGAAACAGGAAGCCATACATCTCAGAACATAATCAAGTAAAATTCTTGGTGAAAAACCACAAAAATTTAGGACTCTGAGTTAGACACAGCTTACGGCTAGTCATTCACATTCTCATAATAGGGAAATAATTTAACACTGTAGGAATTTTACAGCTCTGAATAAATTCTTGGGCCTGAAGTAGGAATAGAAATAGGAAGTGGTACCAGACAAAGTAGAAACATGCGGCACACCACGCTGAATCACACGGAGCCAGGAAAGATCTATCACATAATGTGCTACACCAATTGGATAATATGTTTAATTGTTGCTTTTAGAAAAAGTCAGACGTTAATGCACAGGTTATTCCGGGGCTTCAGCTTGTGAACTGATAATTTCTACTCATTTTGATGCATTGCCATGTACATTCTGAAAGTACATATACATTGCACAGCCCACGTAAGTTTAACCGTTCAATCTGAGAACACAAAATACGTTCCCCTCAAATTTATTACTGTCTCCCTCCAAGTATATCATGATCTCTTAATTTTACCCCCCAAGTCTGTTGCCATTGATGGCAACAGTTTACATTTGCCAAAGGCTGAAACTGCAAAAGCAATTCTAAATCTAGATAAGGAAAACCACCTACTCTGCACTTTAAATGGGTAAGAATGAGAATACTGGGAAATGTCAGACAAAATAAATAAAGAACCTTAGTTTGTTAATTTCCCTCTTGGTTAATTAACACCTATAAATGACCTTTAGCATTGACAAGTCCAACTTCATCCAGAAAGCCAAGGTTTAAGAACATCTATCCAGATAGGATTGATTACTGATTACAGCATTGTGAGGAGCACAATTCAATCTGATTTTTTTTTTTTTTAGGCTGAAACTGCATTCCTGAGTAATCTGATGTGACTGCCAATGAGGTAAAACACAGAGAGTCATTACACTACAATAACGTTGATGTTACCATTTCCACATTTATCTAAAGCACAGAACGTAAATCATTTTAGAATGAAATTAAACTTTGTCAGAAATATTTTTTCTTTATATTGTTTGGCATTAAAAACGTATTGAATTGATCCATTAAGAAAATTCTCTTCTCTCTGTGTTTTTTCGACTGTGTCTGCATCCTTAGGCAATGGAACAATTTTTATAATTGCAATAAAACAAAAGTGTTGACTTTAAGTTAAGAAAATTGTTGCTTAAGTGACTAAATACTTCAGCAAACAGAATAAATCCTTCTAAGTTTAACATACAGATAAACCACATGCTTGAACAGGTACATACACATGAAAAATTGTGAAACGTAATTTTGCTTAAACTCATTTGAGTTTTTTTTTCCGCTCAGTGTTTATAGAGCAGGTCTGTACCTCTAAATTTAATATTGCTTTAGTCAAAAAGCATCTACCCTTAAGCAGGAAATTTGCCCTCAGAAAAACAGTTTATAGTACAAAGTACTCCAGCAAAAAACAAAGCAGAAGCATCTTTCTGTACCTCAAAGCCCCCTGAACAGCAATGGAAGAACACACCAGCAGACGAACGTACACTCAATTGTTAGCAGCTGTAACATTACAGCATTATGTAAGCAAAGGTGGTACCTATATGTTCCTAAGAGCAAAATAGCCTGTTACAGCTATTAGATCTTTTTTTGGTACCCAATCTTTTGCCGATGCAAATTTGGAGCAACTTTTAGTATTAATAGTCATTTTGAAAAGATCAGGGAAATTTTCAACGCAAATCCTTTTACCCTGTATCAAAGTTTTCTGTGTGAAATATTCACAAAAAAAAAAACCAACAAACCCAAACAGCAAGCTTTTAGAAAAAAATACATCTCCAGGATCTGCTGATTTGGGTAAAGTGTGTTACACTTATGCATACTCCCATATCAATTTACTATATTAATTTCATTGTAGACACGTGTGAGAACGATCAGCCAGAAGTTGTTCCGTACTCTTAGAGAAAGACAGAGAAGGAATATAAAATAATTATGCACCACTAACATTCTGGTTCCATTTTACTCTATTATTTTAAAATGTAACAAAGATGAAAATAAAAAAAAAGACCATCCTAATCCACGTAATGGTACGTATCACCTGTCTCTGTCAATGAGACATTTAAAAGCATCTCTTTATTAGAAACAAATCAATACACTCAAGGGACTGCAATAACTGCTTCAAGCAATTTGTATTATCATTTCATTCTTGATGTTCCTACTCAGAGCAACTTATTATGAATGGCGTGAAAATGGCAACCTGTCACATATGATTTTTTTTCTAAACCTCTTGCGAGAGTTTTTTCCTTTCTCAATACAATTAAGCATCTTCTTGTAGGTCTGGGTCGTAAGATACAGCCTACAACTGAAGTTTCATTTCTTTGTAATTGAGGGCCCTCCCCAACCTACATTAGGAACGTCAGGGGTGAAATGAAGACCTATTTGCTTTGTTTTGAAATGAAAGAACCTTGTACAGAGGGAAGCACTCAAGACTTCGGTATCTTTTCACGAGACAAATGTCTTGATTATGTTTTCATTGCTTTAAAAAAAAAAAAAAGCGCCCTGGAAGAGCATCCTGGGTACTGACACAAACCTGTTATCGTGCTCTGCTTCTTCTGGGAGCCCAAACAGATTTTAGTAGTCTATTGGAAATATTCCTCAAAACTATCATGTAGCTTTGGCCAAACGCTTTAAAGTAATATAATCTGAGAGAAGTGGATCAGAAAAGTCTGATGATACACATTTATACTTTCAAGACAAATGCTTCCAGCAGTACCTGTAACGCTCCTTGCTAAAGAAAGAGTAATTTCACTTCTGAAATGAGACCAAGGCAGAATTCACTTTTCATACCAAAGTTCAAGTTAGTTCAGCACACGTGAAATACATCAGAATAAGAGCTTGGAGATTTTTGGATTTAGGTACATTTGGTTTAAGTATTATGAACACAAAAGCAGGAAATCCCACAGTAAGGCTAACTTACCTTATTTTTTGGATTAGACGTGTTCATTACACTTCGAGTTTCCTTGCCTGTGTAAATCACAACACCGATTACAGTTCCTGAAAAACAAACCAACAAAAAGGAAAACTGAGGCGCCAAGAAATGAAGAAAATATTTGTCCCAGTTAAAACTTGCAGTAATTTACAGTCCCTCAAACAAATCAATTGGGTGAAAAAGCTCAAAGATTTATGCAATGTACACATTACTGCAAATGGTGGTTTTTTTCAGAATTGACTAGGAAGGATCATTATAACTTCTGCAACATCCATGAAAATGACAACACGCTTTCCTTTCACATAACTTTCATGGCTCCAACATGTGGGCCTGGAAAAGAGACAAAAGAAGACTTGTCCAGAATTCACACAGGGGCACATCCTAAGTCTGCTGTGCGATCACATTAATTATTGCTATCTCCCAAGCACCATGTGAATCATAACAAAATAAGAGGTGACTCAAATTCAAAGGGTGTGTTGGCACAGCTTTTCACAGCTGTGCAGTTACTCAAACTGTTCTGCGTTGCTCTAAAGTGACTCTGCGAGACCGACACTTGCTGCAGTGATCACAGAATCCTATTAATGCAAATCTCCTCTGAACAGGTATCTCAGAAAGTCTCTCCCAAAGCTGCATTATCATGTTTAGAGTTTGCACCACGCTGTTTGCTACAGTAAATGGAGAGCAAAAAGTTGAAGTCCCTACTGTAATGGACCTTTTGAGGCTTTTTAAAATAGAACTTTATAGAACAGAATAGCTTTCCCAAAGGAAAGCTGCCAAGGCTTTCGAGAAACAAACACCACAGCCAGTGATGTCATGAACAAAAATTATCTCAAAGACAAGTAATCTGATTAAACAAAACCTAAGAGGTTTTCAAAATAGAGGTTTAAATTATTTTTTCATGTTTTCACTAACCAGACCTTCCTCTCCTTCACACATTATTATTAATTCCACAGCAATAATATAAGTATTAAAAACGCACACAGACTCCGATCCTTGCTGCTACCTTCCTGAAACTCACTGGAATGATGCCTCTAAATGGAAAAAAAAAAAATCAGAGTATTTTTGCCTGTCTCACTTATAACATAAAGGATGGCGGCACACTTTGAACCTGAGAGCAGGGCTTTTGATTTCCACCTCTGCCAGAGGCTTCCAGCACGATGTGGCAAATCAGTCTCTGTATTTTCTGTAGTTGGGATAAACCAGATCGCTGTCAGGTATTTACAGCAAAGGGCAGAAAGCACTTCGGATTTATTAGCAGCAGATTTTAGGTATCTAAATTATCAGTTCTGAGGGTAGAACATCTGGGTATATAACATGTATTAGGTGCAACAAAACAGTAACTTGTTTTCTTTTTCCATTTAGCTTACTGTTATCCTAAGGGTTAAGGTGAGGTACTGAAACCAAGGAAGGAAAACACCTTCCAAACGTACAAATTTGAGGAATCTCACTTTCCTGAACTGATTGATACACAAAGGGCTGTAAATCAGTTTACTCGAGTCATTTGACACTATGTGATTTTGCCGAACCAAATTTTTGGTTCCCGAAATTCAAAAAGAAAATAAAAAGTCTTATAGCAAGTATTTTTCTTGTCACTTACACTGCTCTAGCAACAGGCTCTTTGTTTTGACTTTTTTTTTTTCCTATAGAATCCATTATTTTAATATCCTGATATTTTCATGAGCTGTGGCAATCTTCATTCAACACGTAGCTGGTAACACTCCTTGAAGCTTGGATACACTTACCTTCACTGCTACTGATCTGCAAGATGATTGATTTGTGGTCTCTCTCCTCCAGAACTGCCAGGACATCAGCAACCAGAGCTCAAGTTCTCTGAGGTATTCCCCACACAACCTCCAAACGCTTTTCCTCACCTGACCTTGACCCTTTGCATCACCGTGGCAAACAGCACTGGCACGCTGCTTGAGGAGAGCAGGCTCTCCCTGCTGATGCTGGGGAGACACATCCTCAGCGTCATGACTGCAGCTATTGCAACACTCACCTGAAGCAACAACGGTGCTTGCCCATAACGTATTTTCTATGCTCAGGCTTTCATGAACTGCTGGATCGCTGTCTTCCTGTTAAAAAGTACGACCCGTGAGTCAACATCCCACCAGGCACGGCTAAGAACAGCACCAAACAACCTGAATAACTTGCACAGAGTGCTGCAGCCTTGGACCAACCTTGCATTCGCTGCATACACTTGTCTCTATACACACACAAAAGAACAGCTTTCCAAAAGTGAAATACTGATTCAAGTTCATATTGCTTCAATATTCATATATTCAAAGAACTAAAGTCAACAAATGGACCGAATTCTTTTCTTCAGATGTATCGAAGTGCAGAACAGTTCACTCTGCCAAGTAGTCAAAGCGAGTTACGAACACCAACCACCACAAACTAATCCTCTGTTCTCTACAATTTAAATAATCTCTAATTTATACAGTAAGTTACAGACATCATTTTGCAATCCAGGTGACATCATATCAACTTCAGCGAAGAATATTTACACTTCTTTTTTAAAAAGAAATGCGCACCCGCGTTGTCTTACCGCATACTTACCAAATACTTATCCAGTGGGAAAATACTTCCGAGAGAAAACCACTTTCATCATTTAATTTTAAACTTTGCTTTTTTCTCCTCCCCTCTCAAGCAATAACAGCCCACAGACTGCAAACAGACAATCTCTCATAATCGGTTTGGAGCACGTACGGATTTCTTACTCCTTAGCAGCTGTGAAATGTGCTGCTTACAACTAAAGGAGACTTTAGGAGGTAGGATAATCAAATGTATTTGACCAAATTACAGATTGTGCTAAGCATTTTGCAGGAAAAGGGAGACCACTGATTTACCAAAGTACACAATAAATTTTGCATAATGTCAATAATTACAAGTATGTCCATTTTTCATCTCAGTTTTGAAATCACCACCAAACACAGGATGAGCTTCTTGGAAATCTCAGTTCCTAAGAAAAGAAAAATCTCAAACATACATTTTTATGTGTGCTCCCTACACAGCAAGGAAACTATAGCTCTTGTTCTCTTAAGTGAAACAAAAATCACTCTTTAAAAGGCCGTTCTGTCAAAATAGAGGGGAGGAGAGGGCGAATATGGAATTAGCTATAAAAGGAAAACCACGAGTTTTGAATCAATAAGTAAAAAATTTATCAAGAATTATCAACATTCTGTAAGATTCGTCTTTTGTTAAGGAAAAGGACAAATATTTGTTGATTCTTACCTAAGGAATTAATACTGCAAGAATTATTTGCCATACTCATAACAATCAACAGAATGGTTTGGCCAGTAAGTCACCTTCCACTTATTCCGTTACGATCCTTTACACCTCATCCAAAATTTCATTCTTCAATTTATCAAATACCACACTTTCCACACCCAAAAGGATGACTTCTTGCCCTTATTTTCCATTTGTCATAAGTGACTCAAATGAAAAATAAGAAGCGTATTTGGGGTTCCAAGTTTAGGTATTTCACATGTTTTTTATTTCTGCTTTTGGCAAGATGGTAGGGATAAACAAAGCACAGCAGAGCTTTAGCTCCTCCTGACTTGGTTATTGCCACAGTCCTGCAAAAGGAATCTTCTGTCAGCTGTCTGCTTTGCTGGGGATATATTTCTCACACAGAAGTACCTACGAGAAGTCGTCCCCCCATAAAAACTCCAGAGCTGTGCACCTAAGTTTCCATTTTGTTTTATAGTCATGCACTTTTTGAAATCATCTAAGTTTGTCTTCTACATTGTTAGCACTCTGTCTTCATAATGGGAAAAAAAAAGAAAAGAAAAATCAATGTGCTATTACCCTGTCAACCCACCCTTACAAGAATTCTTTGAACATCAATGCTTAAGTAGGAAAAATGTATGCATTAGCATCACTAAGCACAATAATTTATTTTTTTTTTTACTTTAACATAAAATAGAAGTTAGGTGCAAAAACTGATTTAGTACAAGAAACAACAGCTCACCGCCAAAGTAGGATGATAAATCAGTAAACAAGTGTCCTAAAAGGACATTTCATCATTAACAAAAAAAAAAAAATAATCTAAAAATATCTACTGTGAACCAAATCCAAGGGCAATACACACACGAGTTCAGTTTAAAGTGCTCTGAAAGCTGTTGAAATAACGCTTCTGTAAACATCAGGGTTATTTACACCTGTTGGGGATGCTGGAATCCTACAGCTCCTACGGCACGTACAATGGGGAGCAACTCTTTTGTGACCCACCATCTCTGTCACGCGTACTGGAGTTGTTACAAAGACTCTGAAGAGGCCAGTTGATATTTAGGAAGGCACGCAGACACTGGGATGGGAATAACATGAATTTTACAGCTGTTATCCTCATGTTCAATTTTTAATATAACTATAGCTGGAAAAACTTAATAAAGCACATTTTTATGGCACGTAAACTAGCAGCTGCATTGTCTCAGGCTACTGAATACAGACAACTTGCCACTTTTTTTTGACATATATGAACAATACATTAGATGCCTGCAGACAAACAATAAATACTGAATCATGTGTGGTCCCAGATAAAAAAAAAAAAATCAGTGATGTCAATAACTACCTAATTCTCAGATTCTGCTTTTTTCGGATATTCATTTTGCATTAGCTTTCTGCAATATAATATGTTATATTTCTATATGTTGTATTTCTATACACTAAGGGTAGGTTTCACTTTACATTAAAACAGCAAAGAGAAGTAGAACTATTTCCACACGCTACTTACCCGTGTGAAGGTACCCTCAAAACTGTGAATATCCAGCTGTGGCTTCTGAGCATAAACATAAGCATTGATTGAAAAGAGATCCTGCAAAACAGATTTATGTACTTGCTATTACACTGAAATTTTAACACATTTTCAAGAAACTTTAAAAGGTAAAGATTCCACTTTATGATGCCCTTCACCCCATGACAAGTTCATTAAATTTTTACCCAGCTAAGAAACATCTATTTTTTTCAGAACATCTTACTGCAAAGGAACCAGATCCAACATGATATTCTATATGTGCTGATAATTCAAATGCTAAATTGCTTTACATTTATAACAGGAGTTAGAAATATTATCTAATTTTTTTTT
>NW_009711777.1:0-5906 GCF_000703405.1 Apaloderma vittatum
TCCCGCCAGCGCCGCGCTCCCAGGTGGGGCGGGCGGCAGGGCCTACTTGCCCCCTCAGGCGCCCTCGCTCCGGCGCTGTTGGGACTTAATAGCATTTCCTTAGCGTTTTGACCTTTTTTCCCTCCAGGAAAACACCGATCCCCAGAAAACAGCGTTCCTCCTGCGCAAGCAGTGGACCTTGTACAGCGTGACCCCTCTGTACGGGTTCTCGGGCGCTCGCCTGAGGGACTACGCGAGGCTGCTGAGCGCCTCCATCGCGGCCGAGAAGAAGAAGGGGCTGGCGGTGGAAATCGGGGCTGAGCTGGACTTCAAAGTGGCCGTCTCCAGCCTTCCCGACCTGAAAGGCAGCGACCAGGACCAGGCTGCGATCCTTGTGCAGGTAAGGAGTCTTCTCGGCAGTTTTGGTAACTGCAGTCAAGACTTGCCTTTTACGTAGCGCTTTTGCCGTTGTAAAATGCCGCCTCCTAACAGAAAAGCGAGCTACGAAACCCTAGCTGTATGGAATTCCTACTACAGTTATCTATTGAATCGTAATGAAACTGTCTGGTTTTAACTGGAACAGAACGCCTGATCATAGAATCATAAACTGGCCTAGGTTGGGAGGGACCTTAGAGATCATTTAATCCAACCTCCCTGTCACGGGCAGGGACACCTCTCAACTAGATCAGGCAACACATGGGGAACAAATGGGGATCGAACCCACGACCTTGGTGTTATCAGCCCCAAGCAATCATTATGTTTCATTGCAACTTTGAGTTCAACTCTTTGATAAGATCAGAGTATTCAGGGAGCAATCTTTATCTAGTTTTTTTGCCAGTCAATTTACTGCAGAAACTCAGGTTATGTAGCTTAGCTGAAGACTAATAAATATTTTTTAAACGCTTTGCCTCAAGTCACAGATGGTACCAAGCCATCAGCATGGCAGTGGTTTTAGGATGTACAATGGATTGGCTTTTCAGAATTAAGCAGCACAAACTCCGATCTCGGGACCGGTCCTAATGAAGTAGAAAGTGCTTTTCCTGCCATTTTCAACAGAATTGCACGCACCTTTTAGGGACGGACTGAGTAACCATATGAGCCTTACAGAAAAGAACGCTGCATGCAAGGTCCTCGGAAAAAAACTTAAAGCAAATACTTTAAGGGTTTTAAAACCTTAACCCTAATTTTAGTGGCAAATTTTACATAGAGGCTAATGACCCTGGGGTCCTGGGGGTGGCCTAGATTAGGAACTTCTCCAGGAGCCAGTGCTGGTGTAGTGCCATGCTCTCCTTTAGACGCCTTCTGCATCCCAGTTATCCTTGGAGCTGGTAGCACAGTGGTTCTGAAAACCTTAACCCTAACTGCAGTGCAAATTTTATGTATAAGTTCCATAAGAGCAACAAAAAAAATTCCTGTCTTAAAAGAAGTCAAACTTGCTCTGTAGCATTCAAAGGCTTCTTTTCCCCATCCCAGCTTTCTTCAAGGTCATCGGCTTCCATGAACAACTCGGATGAGAAACTGATATGGTCGGGCTGCCTCTGCTCTGTGTTCGGAGAGGATCTGTCCAAGAACATGCCAGAGAACTTCACTTGTTTCCCTCTGTTTCTTACTAATGGGGCGGAGAGTTACACATCCATTGTGGGAAGTTGGTTTCAGAAGACTTTCGACTGCAATTTCCGCCGTTTAGCCATCAGCCCTCTCAATCTCAGTTGGATGGCAGCTATGTGGAGCGGATGCAAAGTGGATAAAACCACATCTGCCACAGAACTAGTTTTCTCTGTCCCCAATCTGCCCCACCCCCTGGATATTTCATATGCCATTCATGCAGAGGATGCAAAAGCTTTGTGGGACACGGTCCAAAAAACTCCAGGAGAGATCACTCAAGAGGAGGTGGATATCTTTATGGACTGCCTTTACTCACACTTCCACAGACACTTCAAGATCCACTTGTCAGCTACAAAACTGGTCAAAGTTTCTACAGCAATTGCCTCAGCACACTGTGATGGGATTATAAAGGTGAGATTTTAAGTAGCATGTTGTGCTACCTAATGCCTTATTTCTAGAAATTAAGATTTCTTACTTATGCATAACTTCTTACACAAAGTTGTTAAGCCCTCAGCTTTTATTAGTCATAAAACTAGTTCTGGAGTTGGGGCATCTCTCAGTATGTTATTTTACTACTGTATGGAAGCAGAAGCTACTACTAACCCTAGTCTTGCACTAGAAATAGGTGTATTAACTGTGCTACAAATAGGAAAATTTCTTTGCCTGGTGGCCAAAATTTGGGCTTAAGAAATCCCAAACTTAATCAAACACCTTAAAAAAGAAAGTCAAAAACCAAAACACTTGGGAGTCAAAGTAGTAACAAAGGTCCCTTGCAAACAACATGGTACACTTGTAGCTGGTTTTCATCCACTTAAGGGTGTGAAAATTTGGCAACCGCTGTATTTGTTTTGACATGTTTTCTTTTTCTTCCTTGCAGATTCTACAAAGCCAAAACCTAACAGGAGTGCTGATGCTACTGACAGAACTAGCAATCTCTCAGATACAGTGAGAGCCACTTCTGCAAATCTTCACAGTAAAAAAACCTTACTGTTGGAAGATGTATGCTGAGATACTGACTGGAAACTCACTCTTGCAACTTATTCTTTCCTTTCATGCTGGCTGCCTGAAGTTGGACTCTTTAACCCCTGCACTTGACTCTAACTAGCTGTAATCCGATGTCATGCACAGCAGAGACAAGCAGACTCTGCCCTAAAAAGGGCAACAGTACAAACTTACCGTAGCTTCTTAAGCACCTTTGTTTTTATCATAGACACTGTTCATTTACGTGTATGTATTGGCCGGGGGCTAGGAGCTAAACCGTGCAAATTCTTGGATTCAGCTTACTGATGGGTGTTTCCATTGTTTCAAATAGCAAGTCCGTTTTTACTTAAGTATATGGACCAAGCTATACAGACCTTATTAGTCTTAGCTAAAATGTGACTGCTCTCAGGCCACTCTAAATGCAAAAGTCAAGCGTACCTGACAAAGTCTGTGTGCTTTACAGCCCAGGGCAGGAAAATACAGGTTTCTGACTTCCTTTCTAGCTTGCTAAGGCCAGTTGGTAACCATTGTAAAGTGGTCATCTGGAGCCCAGCTGGGCTAAGGCAAACAGGACTGACAGCTGCCTTGTACATCCAGCTTGTCTCTGACAACTTAATATATTGGAAAGGTCTGTGTATAAGCTAGATATTTACTATGCTTTGCCTGATATTTGTCTTGGATGTAATCTTGTAGGCCCCAGAGCTCTTGGGTTGGAGCTGTGGGTGCTAAAATGTTATATTAGATCTCTGCCTTCTGATGCAGGTAGGAGTTCAGGGAGCTCGTGTACAGTGCCTGGCTGTAGCTTAAATGAGCAGAAAGGAAGTAGAGTAAGTGCATGCTAAGTGATAACAATTTTTTTTTTGGTATTACAGTACTAAATAAAGACAATACTTGCCATCTTTTGCCAACTGACTGGCCTTGAGCCAAGTAAAGACTACCTATGCCTGATTAAACATATACTTCCAACTATAGCTTATTGGACTAAACTATTAATTGTTACCTATTAGATAATCCCACGAGCAGCAAGACTTAAAGCCTAGTTTCCTACACAATTCACTTGTAATGGCTCCACACGTGTGCAGCATATCTCTAAGGTCTGATGAGTTTGTGCGGTGACCTTCCTCCTCAGCAGGTTTTCCCTTCTTCACCAAACCACCTACTTTTAGGATTTGTCAGCTGTCACTAAAAACATTCTTCGTGCTTCTCCCCAGCAACACTGAGATGAACTAGCCACACAGACATGTAACTGCCTAAGATAATTACATGCCTAGTTCCTAATCTGCTTTTAATAATCCATCCTCAGAATTATCCAAAAGAAACATGCACATGTTTCCAATTTTTGTTTACTAGCTGAAGACGGATTATTTTTGTGCGTTGCAGTCTGCAAAGCAGTAACTCTTACCCTGGTAGAAGCAGCTAAGTATCCTCAGAAGCTCCTGACAGCTCAGCAGCTATTTAAACTATCACTTCTGGTGCTTTAATTTCTTTTACGAAACATCCTAGACAAAGTCTGCTATCTCAAGTGAGAGGAACAGTGGGTAAAGCCAGGCGTAGGAGGTCTGACATAACTGGCACCTGTATTTGATTTGAAAACAGGACTGTTACACTGTGGCTTAGTTTTAAATCTTATGCCCGGCTCTAATAAATTTACATAAATAATTTCTTAAAAAAAAATAAATTCTATGGAACCTCTTTTAACCCCTTCCTTGCCTTAAGACCACAGATGAACAGCACGTGAAACTCCAGGGGGGCTGTGTATGAACTACAGCCATACCCAGTTTTCAAGAGCAACGCTTTGCTACCTCCATGTGGTATCTACTACAGCCTTGCTGTAAGGTATTGCTGGAATAAATGTTTTTTTTTCTCTTTTTTACACGCTTATCTGCAAATCGGGGTATAGCCCTCATTCATAACTGCAGCTAAATAACAGAGCTAGATGTAGCCAGGTAGTGCAGATGCTTTCTTCTAGAAAAAGCTGGTTCTGAAGGATGCACATCCAAGCGATGGAAGGTGATGCTCAATGGCAGAGTTTTACGCCAGTTTAACTTGGATTGCTATCTGAAAAAAACCCCCAACATCTGTGTGCACCCACACTATACCAAAGCATGGTCCACTGCTTCCACCCAAAGGAACAAACAAAGAAGAGCATAGAAGAAATTTATTAAGATAGTACTATTTATACAAGTTACTCATGCTAGAAAAAAGCATAAATGATACATGTAAACATTTGTTTACAGAATACTTGTTTTCCTTGTAAAGGTGCAAATGATCTTCATATGTAAACACAAGAATACCGACCTTTAGGGGAAAGGGGGCTTTTAAAAAATTTTTAATGACCCATTTATTACCATAGTGTCGTTTTTACTATATTCAAGCACATTAAAATCTGAGTTACATGAATCAAACATACATGAAGTTAAAGAACTTAAGATGTCAGCACTGCGTTTTTCATCTCAAGAATTTACAGTCCTCTTTTAAACTTGGATTTCCTAAGGGCCAAAGTTGTATCAGGTGCAAAAGGTCATTCTTTCACACTCAACAGAAATTACAGTACAAACGTATCAGAACCTTTGAATCTCAAGTTCCTCCTTCCTCTCCCCCCACTCCTCGGTGCCTTCACAGTCACTGAAACACGACAGTTGCCAGCGAATAGTCCCTCCCCTCCAGACTTTAAGCCTCATACCTTTCCCTGCTCTAGACAAAATACAGGCAAAGTGCATTAAAAAAAAAATCACCAAAAGGGAAGGTACCATCTCGTCATGGTCAGTGTTTTACAACAGAAATTCTCAGACACAGAGAAGAGGCAGGAGGGCAGCTAAGATGATGCTGGTCCAAGCTGTTTTTCAGTGGGAGCTGACTGCGGGTCTGCCATTCGAGCAAAAACCTGAGAAGTGAGTGTTGATCTAGGCTAGTCAGAATTAACAGATGATACCCGCATCCCAGCTTCAGACAAGAACTGATATCTAGCAGGCAACGTGAGAAAAAGTCTTTTGTAAGTACGCAACTAGTTGTTTTCAGGTTCACATACAGGGAAGGGGAGAGACAAAAGCTGAACTTTTGTACCAGACACTGTACAGTAAAAAGGCATCGTTTGGAATCCTTTTCACTCTCACCCTTTTTGGGCACTTCACTGATTCAGTTGATAGATGAGAGTTCCCGTTCTACTTCTTGCCTCCAGCAAGACTGAAAAGATACTCAGGGCACCCATCCTCATAGCTCTCCTGTACTCTAAGAGACCCTAAAACATACCACAAGGGTTGGAACCACAATAGCTGGCAGGACATAGCCCTGCCCTAACCACCAGCTCATCAAAACAAATCGCACACACACATATACATATA
>NW_009711778.1:0-4605 GCF_000703405.1 Apaloderma vittatum
GGCTGGAGCGGGTCCAGAGGAGAGCAGCGAGACTGGGGAAGGGCCTGGGGGGCAAGTGCTGTGAGGAGAGGCTGAGGGAGCTGGGGGGCTTCAGCTGGAGAAGAGGAGGCTCAGGGGGACCTCATCACTCTCTGCAGCTCCCTGCAGGGAGGGTGCAGTCAGGGGGGTCGGGCTCTTCTCCCAGGACGAGAGGGCCTGGCCTGAAACTGCCTCAGGGGAGGTTTGGGTTGGGTCTCGGGCAGCCCTTCCTCCCGGAGAGGGTGCTCAGGCACTGGGATGCTCTGCCCAGGGCAGGGGGGAATCACCGTCCATGAGGGGGTTTAAGGAGAGGCTGGGTGTGGCACTTTGTGCCCTGGTCTGGCCCGTGTGGGGGTGTTGAGGCACGGGCTGGGCTTGATGATCTCAGAGGGCTTTCCCAGCCTCAACAATTCTGTCATTCTGTTTGTGACACTTTCCTGGACATTTTCAACTCCAAAAGCTTTTATATGATCTACTCTACTATCAGCTTATCCTGAGGAATGTGGATATATGGAAAAAAGGTTACTCTCACAAATACTTCACAAAAAAAGAAATGTGGCATGACTACTGAAGCCTGCTGATTACTCAGGATTTATCTCAGTATACCTGAGAGCTGATTTTGACCTACTGCTTTATACTTTTAGACATATTTATAAAAATGGATTATTTCTAGATGGTACATAGCTTTCTCTTTGTTAGTTTAGGTAGAATTTAAGTATAAATACAGTTATAGTATATAGGGCAAAACTTTTCATTGAGAAAATCCAAATTACACTGGGGAAAGTAAGATTAAAATTTAATGAACACCTATTACAAAGAGATTTTCCTGTGCAAGCCCTACAACCCTTAATATGTTATTGGTTGCTACAAAATAGCAGTGAAAAAAACCTGGCGGAAATGCGGTTTTAAAGTAATAATCTATCTGGGATGAATAAAGCTCTTTCTGTTAATCACATATTTTGCAATCGAAATTCACCAGAAATCTTGGCCATCTCATATACATATAGAAATATATCAGTTTACCTACCCTCAACACTGATGTATAAATAATTTTTCCTTTTAAAAGTAAAAATAATGAATTATTTCTGAGATAATCTGACATTTTTTATACTCAGGAACTGCAAGTGCTAAAAATGGTCCACATAATTTTGTCTGAAATTATCAATAGGCTTTTGGATTTTCACTCCATCGCAGAACAACCAGAGTTCTAAAAGTTTCTAACAAGGATTTTCCCAGCTTTTGTTCTATTAACTTCCAAATCTTCATAAAATAGATGCAGTCTGAATTTTAGTTATTTTTCTGTTTTTCATCTTGCCCACTCATGATCGGGAGCTAAAACATCTCTATTGTGAAAATTGTGGCCTGAAACTAAGCAGATGTTCATTGGCCTTGTTTTCACATCAAGCAACGTACAATGAACCATCACTAGTTCTTGGAAGGCTTTTAACTTTTCTAGTTTTTCTATTTTTTTTTTAGGTTTTGTAGTAAAACTGCTTTGAGAAACACAAGGAGAAAACAGAAACAAATACTATTTTCATATCAACTGTGTATTTCATGATATTTTGTTACAATAAATAAAAAACCCACAATGTTGATACTTCCTCTTTTAAACAGGAATCTTAGCATCCCTGACTCTTTCTGGTAGTTGTGCTCCTTATGTGACAGGTCTATGGATTAAACTAGCCAATTAAGCAGAGAGGTGATTTTAGTTGACGTTTTCTTCGTTGCACGAATGCAATTAAAAAAATACAGTGGTTTTCAAAATGTCATTCCTGATTAGTGCCTTGTTATATTAGCATCACTGTGGCATGTATCTGCTATTTCTATTGGATACAAATATATTAGGACTCAATAAAATGGCAGCTGTTTTCTAGCAAGTTTATTAAGTTTACACTTTGTGTAAAATGCAAGTTATTGCATAGTAGAAGTGAAAATGTAGATATGGGTAGTGTGAAATATATTAAATAGATTGTGGTATATTAAATTCCAACAGGATAGTAAGGATTTAAATTAAGCAAGGATTAAATTAAGGACAGTAAGGATTGTAGGAGGTAGAATAATTGTGTTTGTAGTAGTTCTTATCACAGAACTAAGATACTAAAACTAAGCATGAGAACCTGTGTGTACGCTTGTTTTCCAGCATAACAGATAAACGTGAAGATCCTTGGCTGACACATTTTTATGCAGCTTAGATGTCAGTGGTATCAATTTGCATAAGTAATTTTATATTTTTTAAAATTATTTATCATTGTTCATAACCCAATTAAGTGAAACTCTGACAGTGTTTCATTTGATAACATCTTTGTTGTAATTAATATTTTAATTTTACATCAGAAAGACAGAAAAGAATTTTAGTAAGTTTTAGTCTATTTCTGCTCTCCTCGAATCTAACAATGAAATTGAAAGCTTTACACCTTTTTCAACTAAACCCCACTAGTTTACAGTTAAAGGCCTTTTGCAGTCCGAAGCTGCTCAGTTGACTTGCTACTTTAATATCAAAACTGAAAATTAAATTTTTTTAAGAAAATTGAAAGTTTGGTTTTTATCTATTGAAGATTAAATAAGAAAACAAAAGGACATGGAGAAGAAAAATTCTTGGCTATTTTTGTAACACCAACATCCATTTTAAGCATAAGAAAAAGCTGATTAAAACCTATATTGTAAAATGTCCTTTGTGCATATTGAGCAAGAAATGAAGGAAGATGAAGATTTTATTATGGCTAGATGGAAGAAATAACTATGAATAATGGGCAGCTCATATATTTGTATTTTTTAAAAGAAATATTTGTGTATGAAAATAGAGCAATCTAATGAAAAATTTCCAAAATATTCTTTATCCAGAAGTCTTACAACAGGCAGTAAAATCATGGTTAAATCTCCTCCTTGCCTCCAGTCTGAAAATTTATTGTTTCAAGTTATCGCTGCTGTTGATCGTCCTCCCACCAGACACCACACACCACCTTGAAGAGCCTGGCTCTATCCCTTCAGTAACATCCTAAAGGGTATTGAAAAGTTGCTTTTTGGGTCTCCCTGAACCTTTTCCTCCCTCGGTCTGAATAAGACCAATTTCAGGCAAAAATGTTTGCTTTTTTCTCCTGCCTATTTTCTCTATGTTTTTTGGGGTTTTTTTTGTTTCTTTGTTATTGTTGTTTTTAGTCTAGTTTGAGCTTTTCTTTGTTTTTTGTTTTCCCTCACTCTGTTGATTTAACAGATCTCTAAACTTGTTCATAGTAGTGGTAACTAAAATTATTCATGTAATGTTCTTAGAGTCTTGCTTGATTGCCATTCTTCTGTGACATTGGTAACTTTTTAATTACTATCTTCTGAAAGGAGAGTCAATTACAAATTAGTGAATAAAAAAGTTATCTCTTACTATTGTTCCACTTCATCTGTATATTTGGCTTAGACTATTTCACTGTGCTGCTTTTTAGGAATGCTTTAGAGTAGCATAACAAAGTCAAGTTTATGTCCTGCGATTACAAATATTACAGGAGATAAATAAAAACCTATTTCCAGAACGGAAGGTAGGAAAAATTGTTGACTTTCAAAATTAACTTACTTATACTTTTATTATTCCTCATAATATAGTAGAAAGCTAAAGTAAATTCTGAAACTTCAGTGAGATTAATGTCTTTGGTTTTCTTAAGATGAGAAATTAAAAATCTATTCCTTAATTTTGTGCACTGAGGTGATGTCTACCTAGAGAGCTTCAAAAGGAGGTAACTGTTTTTATATATATATATAAAGATAAGATATGTATATATAAGACTTGTGTGTATATATATGTATACACATATATATACACATACACATACACACATATATATATCTCTTTGCTTCTACTTTAGTTTTTCATCTGTTTATGATTCTTCTAAATGACAAAGATTTGCAGAGGGAAATGTCTTTTAAGGCCTTTGAAACTATTTTCCCAGGATATATCAGCATGCGTCTTTCCTGTAATTTTTCAAAACACATTGTTGTGTACAGATCGCAGAATAATAATCCTTTCCTTTTCTGCTGTCTTAGTGATTTCAAAGCATGTTGCAATTAAGCCACAGTGCATTCCTTTAAACCAGTTGGTTTTTTGTTTATTTTGGAGATGTTTCATAAGAAGTGCGTGGAAGGATGAGAGATAACGACACAGGTTTCTTCTGCCCTTCAGATCTTTTGGGAACTGGGGAAGTTTGGGGAAAACAGGAAGAGGTCACAGACTGTTTATTGGTTCCTGGAAAAGGTTTGAAAATGTAACTGCCACGAAGTTCAGCAGTTACTGAGGTTTCTGTATGTACTGTATGGCAGTCTTGTCTATTCTTTTATATGGGTCTGAATCATGGGTCATCTACCGCCACCACCTGTGCCTCCTCGAACCCTTCCATCAGCGTTGCCTCCGTACAATCCTAAACACCCACTAGACTGACTACGTGACTGATGTCATTGTCCTTGAACGGGCAGGGGTCACCAGTATTGAGGCCGTGCTGCTGAGGACGCAGCTGCGCTGGGCGGGGCACATCTCCAGGACGGAGGATCACCACCTCCCTAAGGTTGTGCTCTGTGGTGAACTCGCCATCGGCTGCCTCAGCAGAGGAG
>NW_009711778.1:4820-10236 GCF_000703405.1 Apaloderma vittatum
TCTCCCTTTCGCCTTTGCAGCCAGACTTTCCTATCCCACGTCGGCCTTTTTAGCCATCAGCGTGCTTGTAGAAAGTGTGGGTAGAGCCCTTCCCATATCTTCATTCACGAGGCTCGGCCATGATGATGTATGGCAGCAAACAGGACAGTTAGTGGGCAGTTGGCCTGTAGGCAGAACCTAGACAGCCTCTAAGAGATGTTAAAAATTTTAAAAGACTGAAGTTATTTGTAATAAACCAGATGCCCAACTGCTTTTTCATGTAGTATAAGCAAGAGAACATGTAGGTAGAAGTGAAGGCACTGAACCATTGTGAGGGGCTGCTAAATGAATGTCTGGAACAGCCTGGGCCCTAAACAGGTGGTGGCCACCTGCCAGGCGCCGGCCAGGTTGGTGTGTGCCCATTGCCCAAGGTGTGGGGGCAGGCAGGGTGTGGAGCTGTGGCTGGAAGGAGCCGGGAGAGGGAGGGGTGACCCCCCTCAGAAGCCCCCACCATCCCCCAGACCCATTCCAGTTTGCGGTGGGAACTTGGCTGTACAAAAGGCGAGAGCCGTGGGTATTCGGGCGCTTTTCGCCCACCCGGAGGTAATGGCTGCCCTGGATTGTCGCTGGAGCCAAGGGTGACGATCTTTCATTTTTCTATCGCCTTCTTTCTTTCTAGTCTTAACAAAAGGCTGTCTATGGCCAGGTCGGTTCTTTTGCTTGCTAATGGCTCGTTGTTGTGAGGCGTGTTGGTGATGCTAAGTGGGCGATTGAAACGCGTCCTTGTCAGTTCTCTGCTCATTGATAAATAAAACTGGTGTGCGGATCTTTGGGAGGATTCACCTTAATCCCAGCCTGGGAATCGGGGAGCCTCAAAACATCATCCTGAAAGCTCTGGACTGGACAACCATGACCATGTTTAGGAATACTGAGTATTTTGTGTTGCATCCAAATGAGGCCAAACTACAAAACTTTACAGTTAGAAAAATAAATACCTTAAGGCAATCCCTTGGTTTCTGTAGGGTGTATCCTTATCTTGCAGCCTATCTACAAAACTAAGGCTTTTCATAAGGGCTTCACATGCTCTTAACATAGCTGTGCCAGCCCTGATGTTTAGCTGAAAATCATGTACAGAATCTTTGATGAATGGTAAATTTGCTCTGTGAGGAATCTAGCTGTAGCACTGTTACTGGCCTGACTTTATAATACAAAGTACACAGGATTACAGATGAGCCACACTGAAATCAAGTCTATTTTGTGATACTGATGAATCTGGTGTATTAAAAGAAATAAAACTTAACTAGTATTTTTATTAATCCTTCAGAAACTGCCCCGTGTCAAAGGCAGCTTATGCTAACTGCCTCCTATAGGACTTCTATTATGGCTTGGCATAAAAAGTAAAGAAGACAAAGAATTGCAAGAACTTGCAGACCAAGCCAGAGTTTGGCAAGGGTAAATCCAAAAGTCATGATGTAACAGGCTGTGAATAAGTTCCTTGTCTTGTCTGTCAGAGGACCAGCTCCCATGTCTCAAGGTGACCTGAGTCCATCTTGGTATTTATATTAGACTTTGTCAGCAGATCACTTGGATGTAGATTGTCTTTTACTGCTTTCAAGAATATAGTCTTAACTGCTTATTTTATATTAAAATACTAGCTCCTTAAACTTTCTCTCTAGCCTAAATATACCCAGTATGGAATCTATTATAATCTTTCTGATTCACCACTGAATGCTTAAAAAGTTTCGTTTGCAAAATTTGCAGCACTGTGTGCAGCCCCGTGTGCAGTGGAGTCAATGGTACAGACGTTGTTCATTTGAGTACTTCCCCCCAAAAATCACTGTAATGTTTTGTATGAGAAGGAGTGAAGTGTAAGTACAGGGTAAAAAAGTGGGGACTTCAGGCTCGATGATCTTGAAGTTTCCCTAGATGTGCACTGACAGCTAATGGGAATTTCAAAAGAACTTTGGCAACTAACATCACCCTTGAAACTCTTAGCATTTTTTTGGTCTATATGTATTGTGCTATACTGGGTGCTGCATATATTCTACCTTGCTTATTTAAAAGAGGAACAACATGTATATTTAAAGCTCTACTCATTGGTTCAGTGTTCGTCTTTAAATTCTTCCAGCATTGTCCAAAACATTGGGTAATGTTTTTACTACAACTGTAGCAAGAGCCTTCTATCTCAGTCTCTAAATCAAGGAGGCTCACATTAAGTTTCACATGCACTGTGCATTATCAATTAGAAGTAAATGTCCATTCAATAGAATGAAATGTCATTAATGTAATTGTTCTGGGTCCTGATTAAACAAATGCTAAATGGCCGGATGAGTAGAACTACAGATGTCAAAATAATTGATACTGAAGGAAATATTCATCAAATTACTTGACATTCCCCTATGCAATCAAATGGCACGAAAGAGGTCACTGAGCTCTTTCAAAAGAGACAAGGTGTCTATGACAGAAAAAGTGTGGGAAAACGGTAAGATCTCGAAGTCTCATGTTTTCCACTGGATTATGTATGAACTGTAAAATGAATTTTAGAATTCTCCTTATGTTTGAAGAACATAGCAGATGAGGAGTGCATAAAGTACAGCAATTCACTGTGTGTCAGGAAAAAGGATATCTCACCAAGGAAGAGTCAAAGGTCACTGCTAAGAGCAGCTGTATTTTTTTGATCTGTGAAATGCATGAACAATTCTCCTAGGTGCACTAGGTTTACAGAATATTGTGCTGAACTTACACGGGGAATGACAGTACAGTTTAATCTCTTGATGCCAGGATATATAAGATATTAATGCAAATTGATATTAAATATATATAAGGCATAGATACAGGACAGGAGCTGCTGTTTCCTTCAGGTATTTCTAACATCATTCTGCTACAGTAGCATCATTCTGCTACTGTTGTTAGGTGGAAGTTTGTATCTTAAGCCATTTCCAATGTTAAGGGTGTTGAATTTCTTTAAACTGCCAGTGAACACCCAGAGTAGTGCTACGAAAGTTAGTCGCGGTTCACTGTTGAAAGAGGAGAGTCTGGATATGGTTTTGAACAGTTTTGCTTTATGGTGAAATTTCAATCTGTGTTTTGAATCATTACCATTCAACTGGAGCGTAAATGCTGCTCTGATGTCTCATGTTAGTCATCTTCGCACGATGCGCTTGTCTCTTACACTGGTAAGAGAGAGATACACAGGGTGAACCTGTGCGGTTATTAAAATTCTCCAGTATTCCACACTGAAATGTCTCATTCCTTCTCTGCTTAATGACAATCTCCTTTCACGTGGATTCCCACACTGCTGTTCATGAAAGAAGAGATTAACTAGTGCAGAACTGTGAGATAAGAGCGCAAAGCATCCGTACAGCCATCCTGTCTGACACAGCAAAACCTCACAGGCTTTTAGAGGGAACTCTTTTCCTTTTTTGTGCTTTCTGATGAATGTGCCAGTAGTCTCTCCATGATAAGCAGGAGTAGCTCACCCTGCATCTCCCCAGGAACCTGACTGCTTCAGGACCTCAGAAACCTGATTTTGTCTTCTCTTGAATGAGGTTCCCAAGACTTGTTTCAGACACAGCCTGCTGACCTTTCCATTTTCTTGCGAGTGGAGTGGGGCTCTTAAGATGATTCTTCCAGTTGTCAAAGGGATTTTGTTGTTATTTGTGTTGTTTATGCTTTTTGCTGAAACAACTGCTTTGTTTGCTCTGTTTGGAGAAATTTCTGTCTGCCGACCACAGAGATGTGACAGGTATGTCACATGTATGCTTTTGCATTAATTCCAGGAAACGCCAAGACTGAGCTACGTAGGTTCAAAAAGGAGCTGTAGTCCTGCTTGAGACACAGAAATTGAGTGCTGTCAGTGAAGTTCTGATGGGGGTATGTGAGTAGGAATGAGTAGAACCAAAATGCTCAATGAAGGAAGTAGAGCAATGCAAATCCCAAGGGCTTATGAAATACAGGTTATCCAAGCAAGGTTTGAAAAGGTGCATTGTGTTGCTTCTTCCTGTCACACCGTCCACCGTGCTGCTCTTTCATCAAACTGTATTTAGAAAGGGACGAAAGGAGACCGCACCTAGTTTGAACTTAGCGTAGTTTCAAGAACAGGACTTTGTGATGCAGGAAAAATCTCTCTCCATGGAAAAGGCAGTGTCTGGAAAGCTAATGATAAATAACATTCCCTGAGGAAAGCTGCCACCTTAGGCTGTGTCCTTACAGGAGAGAAAGTGAGCAACTGCAATATTTATTGTATAAAATATGTGTGTGCATGTGTATGGTGACATGACACAATGCTTTGTGACAGTTTGTTTTATTCTGGGTCCTTCACATGACAGGCAAAATGATTTCTGTAATTATTCTTAGATATAAGACCCAATGTCAGGTCGTTTGATGCATGTACTTGGACTGTTTGGCATAAAATACTTTTAGGTATCTCTTTTAAGCAGCCCTCTGGAAAAAAACTCTGGAGATCAGAAGTGATTGAGTGGATGAGCTGCAACTGTATTGCTTCTAGGGCCAGGAAAAAGGCAAGTGTAACTGGCTGATTTTCATTTCGAATGTTTCATTTGCAGTGAAATTTCATCCCAAGGCTTAAATAACCCAACTTGCTTTTTTTTTTTTCTGCAGCTAAATTAGCTCTTGTTCAGCTTCTAAGTTGAATTAAGATCATTGCTATTTTATGCTAATGAGTAGGATAAATTTTAAATATGTACTTGCTTTACAGCAAAAATGTACATTTGTTAATGTACACGTGATAAAATACTAATTGTCATTACGAGTCTTAATCACTGCTTGTGATTAGAAGTAGGTTAATTATATAATTAGATATATTGCTGAGGAAATTATTGTATATATAACTATGCCTTGGTTTAAAATAATTGTTAGATTTGTAATTTGATGTCAAAGTAGACTATTTTAAAAAACACCTAATATAATTAGTAAATTAAGCAAGAAAATATATGTGTAGTCTCCTAAATCTTGAAGAGGCTTTGTTGTGTCTGTGTTGTGCAGCAATAATGCGGGTTTTATTACTCATTTAGAGAAAATTCTGGTCAATTTTCGTGATCTTTTTTTTTCTCTCTTCTCTTTCTGAACATCCACTGTGACTTTTGTCATGCCTTTTTAGGTTTGCAGCTAGGCTGGTTTTCTTTCATTCCAGGACTGAAGTCAGTTGGTAAGCTTTCAGGATTACTGAATGGTTGAACCTACTTGAATGTTATATAGGCTGTACAAAACATAAGTTTGCAACTTATATGCTTAAGAAAGACTGAACATGTCCAAAAAAATTCACTAAGTCATCTGTCAAAGGTGTTAGCACAGCCAGCGACTTTATTTTTCAGAAAAGCAGAGAGAGAAGTGCAGGAAGGGAGATTTTTTGATTGCTTTCTGGGAAAATTATTAGTTACTTTCGCAAAGAATGTAATTTGCCTGAGGTACAGCAGGA
>NW_009711778.1:10267-14351 GCF_000703405.1 Apaloderma vittatum
AATACTGTGAAAAGTGAGGGGAGAAATGCAGTCCTGATTTAATTCAGCGTAAAATGATGCAGTTCTGTCAGAACCAGAACTCTATCAGGAGCTTGACAAGAATCGCTGGAGATGGGTGTGACGTGATGTATTGGATGGTGCATTTAACTCTTGAAAGGTTTACTAGAACTGGAAATGGGCTATGAGAGAGGTTTTTACTTCTCAATGAGCTGTTCGTGTAATAATAAAGGAGTTATCACTTTTGCTCTGGCCTATCTTTGCTCAGCCATACCTCGTACTCTGTCTCCAGAATGTTGGGCAGCATTAGACATAATCCATGTGTCTGAGACTAAAAGAGAACAAAGACTTGGAGTTAGCACAACTATTGCGGAAATCTGGACCCTTCAGAAGAATTAAATGTATTTCATTATCATTGTCATCAGAAGAATCTCCTGGGAGCCTTAAAAAAAGACCTTTGGTAGTTAAAATTGTCTGGTATGCACTGTGTCATACTCCTGACTCCTGTGTTGTCTCTCAATCTGAACTCTTGTGAATACACAGGGATTTTGCAAAGTTGAGATAAGCTTAAAGCTTAGAAGCAAAGGTAAGACAAAGATGGATGAGACTGTGCACTCGGGGAGAGCTACAAAAATATCAGTCAAAAGTATATTTTGAAATTTGTTGCCTGCAGCTTATTCCGGGGAGGGCAGGGCAGGCTTTCTTACAGAAAGACTTAGTGTGTTTAACATGTGTAATTACAAAAGCAAGTGCTGCAGCACCAGTTACATAATTCTAATGCAAATTATTAATGGAAATGTGGCTGCTAATGCTGCCTTTGATTTCTTGCTGCTTTGTATCAAGCGGTCACGTTGAAATATTCCGACACAGATATGCTGGGTTTTGCAACATTCGAGTAAAATGGAGCTTAAATTCGTGGCATCCTGTTTTGGTTTGGAAATCAACAGCTTGGGAAATGAAATATGGCAAAAGCATATCTTTGCAAAAATTCCCTCCTCTCTATTATTTCGGTAATATTATTTTGCTATTTAAAGTCTCTAAATAAGGTGAATACTTTTAAGATGTGCCCATTGGCAGCCCTGGCACTGTGACCACAGCTGGGATGTGGTAGCAAAGAAAATACAAAGAAAAATAATGCTGTGGAGGCTCTCCATTTACTATGGCTGAGGTATGGATTCTTTATTAAAGAATGTGACAGATATGACAGGTAGGAACAGCTATGATGTTGTATTTGAGATGTGAAAACACTTTTCATAACTGGACTAAGAATATCAATTTATTACACACATAGAACCAGCCAGCCACGGATTAAATAATATGGTTGGTTTGTTTCTTACTGCGTGTGACAAATTAGAAAATACTGACTGGGCGAAACTCTGCTAGGTCTTAATTCTTCTGAAGGTACATTTCAACTGCAAAGGGATATAAACAACACTTACTCCTTAGCATTATTTCTCTAGTCTTATTCTGTGTGATTTTGGTGTTTGTCAGTAGATTGCTATCAGTCGTGACCATAAAGTATCAAGAATTTTATAAAATATTGTAATCCCCTTGTCTCCTTCTATTCTGTTTGCACTTAGAACTCCAAATAGGATTTCACTACGTTTCACACAAAACATAGTAGGCTTAGTGTCAGAGAAGAAAATTCTGTGGAATCCGAAAATAATTTGGAATGGGGAAAAAAAAAAATCAAACTGAGTGCAAGCATGACTAGATGTTGCACATGGGAACCATGTCTGAGACGTTAGCAATGGTCTGAGAAAATGAAGGAGGACAGACAGTTTGAGGCTGGTAATGAGAAACAGCGATCTTCCCTTATCACTGTCATCCACTTGCCATATTCTCCATCAAATAAAGGGTTTAAAAGTGGATTAATAAGGATGTTTGGTCTTGTTTGCAATGATTCAGTTAAGGCAGAAGAATCTCAGAAAGCTCAGCTTTCCAAAAATTCTCTGGCTGAGTTGCTCTATCTACAGTAACTGAAGTTTTTCAGAGAAGAAGAATAAAACATCTTGAGCCTGATCAGTGTAAATTGATGAATTACCAATGGAGCCAAGCAGACATACTGCAGAAGAGAACTAGACCTGAAGTTTTTTTAAGTCTTTGTCTGCGCATTGACAAGTCTGTCCTGTGTGGTAAATGCTGACTTCATAACTGCTGAAAGAAAAAAGTTGCATCAGCAATAGAAGACCTCAGGCGGCCATAGAGGTGTCAATGCTTTTATTCTAGCCAGCTAATTTAGACTAAAATTTTACATGTATAAAAAATTGTGTGATTTTGTGCACTAATTTACAGGATACATTTCTTTCCCATCTCTGTGGTGAAAACCTTGAAAATCTACTAGTGCACATCTTGTGACACACTGATACCTGTACTAGATCTTAGATCTGATGCCAAAGCCTTAGCTTTCTTAAACTTGAAACTGGGAGTTGATCAACTCTGTTGTTTTTTCCACATCAAATTTCTCTGGATATAGGTCCCACTTCCTTCTGTCTGTGATTCAGATATAGGCTCATCTCCTGCTATTTAAAAAGAAAATCTTTGAAAAAGTAATCTCAGTTTACAAATTATTATATTCATTTTTATGGCTCTGTCTAATAATTTGAATGATCCATTACTATTTAAAAAATGACCAATGGATTGAACTTGATAACTGAAACGTATGTATTTGCAGAGGACTTACCTTTATGTTTCAGGAAGAAAAACCAATTCAGAGTTCCTGCATGTGACGTGTGCAAGGTCTAAAATCTGCTGAAATTCGATGTTGCTCTCTTACTACCAATCCTCATTGCTCACTGTCACACAGCAGAGGAACATAGTGAAGTTTTCTGAATTACAGAGTCTTGCTTTATAGCTGCACACTGACATCATTTTATACTGGCATTCATGTGCAGTGTTTGTAAAACACTCTTGTTGCTGGAAAATAACTACTTCAGCAGTCAAAGTCATGTTCTGATTTTAATTTTGATGTCCTGCGTGCTTTCTTAACGTAATTGCAGACCGCATCCCTATTCCCGTGTTCAAAATTCATGAATATATTTACAAAAGGTGAACTGTGTTATCTTCCTCCACTCTAAGAGGACCGTGTAATCTGAAGTTCACAAAGACAGCAGTCAGCAAGCTAGCTGAATTATAGATGAAGAACTGTTCTGTGGTGAGGGAATGGAGGCTCTCGTACACTGAACTTCTTAGAGGAGGCAAAGATTCTGTGGCACATCCCTTCAAATAAGTGGAAATTATAAAAGTTGCAGTAATCGAATGAAACCTCCAAGAATTAATCTTACAAAAATAGTATTAAAATCAAATATTTATTACTGTTTTATTCAAAGTATTTCATTCTAGTGCAGACCACTTGTTTTTCTGGTTTGATCAGATATCTCACGCTGCCTGTTGTAATCGAGCTATCAAAAAGTGGCTGTAGCTGATGCTGTGAAGCAGTTTTGCTTACTAAGAGATCTCTTACTCCATGACAAGCTTGTATCTGAATATTCCATTGCTGCTGTATTTGTATTCTGTACTACTGAGTGGCACTTGAGGCACTAGCTGTGTGGGGGTCTGACTGTCTTCATCTGTTCCACACACATTCAGAAAAGGGTTAAAGCCCCTTCTTGCTGAAGTGAGATCAGTTCTCTGTGGACACGCTGATGTGACTGCCAGTGAGGATGCTCCTTGATGCAGCCCACGGCCAAACAGGGGAGAGAGAAGTGCTAGAGGCAGAACAGAATTCCTTCTCCAGGGCTCAGTCTCTCCATGACAGTTGGTAACACAAGGTGCTTCCTAAAGCGAATGTAGGGCTTCCACGCACTGCTCCTTTGCTCTTCTGCTGTGCATTTTCACTAGGACTTTTCTAGAAAAGTGAAACCCAAGCATCCATAAGTGAACGTGAAAATACTGAGCTTTGTTCCCGTGAATTTAGTCTTCCTCCGTGCAGAGGAAGAAACAAGACATCTAATACTTAGGATTTTTTTTAAACTTCTGTCATAGGCTGCCTTGTGCCTGTATCCATTCAGCACAATTACAGAACCTGAAGCTCAAAGAAAAAAGCTGATTTTTAGTGACATGATTCAGCTTGTATTCAAGGGAAAGA
>NW_009711778.1:14382-21986 GCF_000703405.1 Apaloderma vittatum
CACCAGACATGGAGAACATTCAGCTGACAAAAACTATGCTATCTCATTTCTCCTCTGTGTCACTGAATAAGTTAATGCATCTAGCAACTGCATTTTGAAAACTTCTGACTTCTTTCCAAAAGTATGATCCAACAGTTATTTGAAAGCAAGCAGATTTTAGTGGAAAACTTCCTAGGGGAAAAAGATAGCACTGTAAATCAGTTCATCTTCTTGAGATGCGTACTTGGAGAAATGCACATTCAGTAAGCTGGGAGAGAAGCAAGAACGTCAGAATGGGCAACTTTACTTTTTTTACTCTTACTAATAGTTAAGAAAAATTGATGAACTTTTAAAGAAGCTCATGTGTGGCTATCATGGCTTCAGGAGCAATGAAAATACCACTTGAAGACTGAATCACCAAGCCCCAGATATTTTTATTTATTTTATTTTAGCCAGCCATCCTGTGAGTTACATCAAGTGCACCTGTATCAGATGTAGAGCTTCTCAGATAGTGAACTTAAGGACAGATCTGGAATTCCAGTAAAATACATTTGGATCTTAATACTCTGTTGAACCTACACATAGTTTTAACCTTTCAGGTGTATAGCACCTACAGGTAGGTTGTATTATAGACAAATGTATAGTCTAAGATTGTTAGAATCGTTGTAAGAGAGCTCTGAAGAATATGTACGTTAACTTGAAAACAATTAGATTACTAATTAGGTTATTAATTAGATTATTTAATTAGATTATTAGATTACATAAAGCTACTAGGAAAGATAGTTGTATATATCTATAGAGAGGAATAACCGTCTCATAGGATGGAGCAAGAGGTCCATAATGTTTTCCTTTCATACGTAAATTTAAATATGTAAGTGAAATGACCCAGGGAGGATGGAGGGAAACTCAAAACTGTATCACTAGGGAAAAAACTCACATGTTTAGTGCATACTGTGCATGAGTAAATGACGTTTTCTCAGGGGTCTTTATTGTTGATTCTGTGACTGCACAGTATAACAAAATTACTGGTAGCTTTCAAGTGTAAATGTGCTTTGATAAATAAGGGGGACTGTTAGCTCAGTTGGTTAGAGCGTGGTGCTGATAACGCCAAGGTCGTGGGTTTGGTCCCCATTTGGTCCCCATGTGTTGCCTGATCTAGTTGAGAGGCGTCCCTGCCCACGACAGGGATGTTGGATTAAATGATCTCTAAGGTCCCTTCCAGCCTCGGCCATTCCATGATTCTATGATATAGCCTGTAAAAACTGTTAGACCTGAGAAACCATCCAGTGACATATTTTTTGTTTTAATTATTTTAACCATTTTTAATGGTGGCGCAAACTTCTGCCATACTGTTGCAAGGAAGAGAAAATCATTTTCCAAATCAGCACTAGAGAAATAATTTTCCATTTTTACTTAACAACATGAAGAAAACACTGTGAACAGGACATTTTGCTATCTCTGCTTGTGGATGGCTGACAGTTCATTAAAGAAATCTGATGGACAAATCGCACTTTATCTTTTGTATCTGTATTTTGATTCTTACCAGAATAAATGTAACTCTTCTGCTAACATGCTTTACAATGACAGCTCTAAAATTTAGAAGTTTTCCCTGGGAGAAGGTGACTAGGCTGGAGGTAACTAGGAGGTAGTTCAGGGTAACTAGGCTGAGTTTGTTTAATGGAATAAAGGGAGATGCCTTTATCTGAAAATTATTTGGCATGCCTGATAACAGATTTTATAGCGGATAAAATATTTTAAAGCTCTCTTGATAATTTCACAGATAGAACACAAAATCCAGTGAGATTTCCCTGCTTAAATTATTCTGAAATAATATCCTTGTGGGTAGCAAGAAAAATAAACCAATATTGTGATGTGCATTTGTAACATTTTCAGACTAGTCCAATATATGCTAGTTAACTCCCTAGAGATATTACTGAAGCATAGATTGAGGAGAAGTAATGATTAAGAATAATTTCCCTGTAGTATTTGTTAGGAATTGGTTTGTCACGTCAGAGAAGAAAAAAATACAAGATAGAAACACAGTATTGGAATGATTTTGTTTTCTGTTTAAGGCCAGTACACACCATTTGTCTGTCCATGGGATTCCCTGGTTTTCATGGGATCTGAATCTGATAAAATAGTCTACTCTCCCTGTATGACCTAATTTAGGTCTTTCGTGAGATCCCTAGGCACCGTAGTAAAACATTACCATTGCCCACATAGCTGTGAATGAAATCAGGCCCACATTGCCCCAAATTAACATATCTGAAGCATAAATGAGGATATTCTGTCCATAAAACGCACAAAGGAGGAGACATATCTAGGGCAAGCTCTAAATACCACTCGGGATAATCCCCTCAAGAGGAAGGCCCATTTCCATGGAGTGGTGAGCATTTTCAAGCCGTGGGTAATGATGGCTGGAAAAATTGTGGCCCAGATGAAGACCTTTCCCTAATTCTCCTTGAAGAAAGACTCAAGGCTGGAGCAGCAACGGTTTTCTAGAACATACAGAACTTGTCTTAACAGGTTTATTTTTAATAAGAGCCATACTGTTTTGCGTGGCTTCTTCCCCTTGTAACTGCGGAGGAAAATGTATTTTTTTTTAAGCAGAAGCATTGAACAAATACCCTCCCTTCCCACCTTGCCCCTGGAAAAAACCCTAAACAAACAAAAAATTCCCAACTTTATGGCATAGTAGGTTTTGTTCCTCAGTAGTTGTAGTGGACCACAGAGAGTTTATCAGTAGCAATTATGTGTATGAATATATATTTTGTACACATGCCTTGTTACCATATGTGTGTGTGTAATGTCTGTGTGCTATATGTATATACTTAGACATTTATATTACTAGACATATACTTATAGAGGTTTACTTATAGACATTTTATTTATATGTATGTACAGTTATATAAATATAGATGCACACGTGTGTGAAGTCATAAGACAGTACTATATATAGGTATATATATGCACACTATATATATAGTATATACTACATGTACTGGTATAGTATATGGCATAGTAACAAAACTTGACTAGTGTCCACGCAACCATGTAGATTTGTAAGATTCTTACCTATTCTATACAGTAAGTCCAAATCTAGAATATTTTTTATTTTAGACTTGAATCGTAATGAAATCGCATAATTATTAGTCACAATTTGGTTATTAGAGGCTCCATCTTTGAATACACAGAGAATGAGAATATGATCTGGGGACAGAAGTGTCCCCCTCAGACTGAGTAATTCATGACAGTACATATCAATGTGCACTTCTATACCCTACGTAGCATATAGATATATAGTGTGTATATATCTGATATGTGCCCCTTGGGAATTATTGTTCAGCATTATTGTTGACTAGTAATAAACCTTTTTGATGTTGTCTCGCTTTCTCAAGCAAAGGCGTGACATTTGTTGCAGTTATTGTCCCCAGTGTTGTGTTGTCCCATCCAGACAGCTTTTAGCTGGTGCTTTTTGAATGAGTTTGCGCTGTCCGTTCCAAGTTTTTGTGTTTCTCTGGCAGCGATGCCTAAAATGGAGAGATCTGAGAATCCTGTGACTGAGCATGCTGCCAGCCTAACAGATGGATGTGGCTGTCGGCAATGAAGCAGCCTTGTGAAAGATTGCTATCAAATGGTTAGAGACAGCACTTTTAATTCAAAAAAATCTGTAGATGCTCAGGATTTATGCACGTGCTACACATATGCACATAACCTAACTGGGCTGATAGAATTATTTCAAATTTTAAACTATAATTCTTGAGCCTATAGCTTGAGTGTTTGCATGACCTTGAGCTGTTACATTTCTGTGTCTTCAATTTTTTTATTTAGTTTACCCAGAAAGCAATGCATCTTGGGAAATAAGGTCAAAGGACCAATACCTGTACTGGCTTCTTTGACACCATTGTGCATGATACCATATCATGTTATAAATCCTGATTCTTGTCACTTGTCTTGATTTTGGTGCAATTCATTGTGGGGCTTAATTTACTTTTGTATTTTGATGTCACATATATCGCAGCACTTCAAGTTGTATTGCTTTATTGTAACTAATTTAATTGTCCTGAGATAGGATGACATTTTGGAGATAAAACTGACCTACTGGTCTTATTTTTACTGGTTTTTTTTGTTGTTGTTCTAAAAATCTTACTTTTGTGATCTTAAATCAGATAATTGCTTTAAAATATTTACTCTCAGAATTGAACAGCAGACTTACTTTTCTGAAAATGGTTGTTTGGCTACCTTGTTGGATACAAAATACGTGACATAATCTGATAAAACCAAGTTCTTGCCTTTTTCATTAACACCCTAGGGTCTTTCTGTTAATTTACCTCTAAGAAAGCTTCCTATGTCAGAAGGTTGGGGGTGCGATGGTGTGTGGGTACTTGGGGTGTGTAACTTTTCTTCACATATTATTCACACTCCAAATAAATGAAAGAGAGAATCTTTGCTTCAAGAAATAGAAGCAAGGTATTCTGGAAAGGAAATTTACAGCTTATAAAACCACTGTGATGTGTTAAATTAGTACATTAAATCCAATCCCATTAATCATTTTTAAGCTAAACCCCAATAGTTCTACTTCATATTTAAAATTAATGTCTGAGAAAAATTTTTTTAAATCTTGAGATAGTTTCATTTCAGACTGCATTATCCTGTGAATTCTAATGTACTGTTAGTACATCGAGCCAGTAGATAGCAACTAGAAGCGCCGTTCAAAGCAGTCAGTTCGACATTCTTATCATAAATGTGCTGAAATGACAATAGAGACACTGCATGAGGAATTTAATGGAATTTCCTAGTGAATTCTTAGCGAACCTTGGTCTTGAGGCTCAGGAAGCCTTCTGAGTTTGCATTTCTTTGAGTTCGCAAGCATACTTAAGGATGCCTGGAGGTGAAAAATCACAAATTCTTAAGACTACATGAATGTAAAGTAAAAAGAGAGATAGAGTCATTTATAATGCGGTGTCAGTGTTTCCGATTTTAAAACACCATCATATCAAAATCCTTTTTTCCTCCCAACACGTTATTAATAAAAGACATATAAACCTCCATGAGAGAGTTTTACTTTAATTCAGGCTTTCATATTATGCTTTGTTTCTTCTGAAGCTTCCTAGCTATCTGCACACCAGATACAATAATTAAATTGTATTTGGGATGGCAGTGTCTACTCAGCACTGTAAACCAATCATGACATAAGTACTTTGTAGCCACCCAAAGTGGTAGATTCTAAGATAGCATAGTAGCAAAAATTCACCAGTGTCCATATAGCTTTGTAGATTTGTAAGATTCTTGCCTGTTCCATGCAGTAAGTCCAAATCTAGAATATTTTTTTTATTAGACTTGAACCGTAATGAAACCACATAATTATTGATCATGTTTCTGTTACCAGAGGCTCCATCTTTGAGTACCATATAGAATACAAAATAGAATAGAATAGAGAATAGAATAGAATAGAATAGAATAGAATAGAATAGAATAGAATAGAATAGAATATGGTTTGTGGACAGAAAGGTCACTCTCAGACTGAGTAATTAATGGCACTGAGTAATTAATGTGCACTTCTCTACCCTAAGTACCTTAATGACACTGGGAGTGGAATTACAAGGAAGAAAATTCGTGCTGTGCGTTTCCAGGACTTAATTCGATTAGTAAGCAGAGGCACTTGCAGTCAGAACTGGGATGAGGTATTGGGTAGTTCTAAAAGTCAGGAGAACTCACGACTGGAGATTTTAGGGGCAGTGTGCTTGCGGTTGTAATTGTAGGTATCTTTGAGAAATTTGAGGAAAGGCTTTCAGATTTGTTCCTTGATGAATGCCTTCTTGATGAGGTTTTGCAGCAGAACACCTCTATTGCATTTCAGCCAGAACTCTTTTCAGCGCTGGCCAAATGTACATGCTGTTTTCAGATGTGCTATGACAGCGTATACTCCCTCTCTTACTGAAGTAATTTTGTTTGATTTCAAGAAAAGCTACAGAACAGGGCAGGTTGAAACACTGTTCCTGTTTGGAAGTGGCCAAGTAGCGTGTCAGCGTCTTGCAGGATTCTGTATCTGCAATGAAAGTAAAAAGTGAGTTAGATTTCCCTCACGCCCTGTAAAAACCCCACATCTCTTAAGTTGGATAAATTTATGATTCCTGAAGCTTCTTGGGTGAGCTGCTTTGAGGCAGAGGGTCAAAAATGCTAATGCTAGGAGAAAGGTTGTGGCTGTGTCGGCAGAAGTTAAAATGCATCTTTGAATTCAAAGCAAGGTGCTCAGTAAAGCGAGGAAGCGTTGGTGTGAAGCAGAGCAGGGCAGTGCAGAGGGCATGGATATAATTCAGAGGAAGCCATAGATTCAGAAGGTGCTGCTGGACCAAGCTAAAGACGATGCTGATGGGTGACTTCAGCAGCTGAGTAGAATGCAATAAAGGGAAGATTTAGACTTAACGGAGAGTGAGGTACAGTTACAGAAGTGCTGGTAAAGGCCAAGTTTTCTTCCTAGAAAGAGTATCTGGAGTAGATTTAATATTGGAGCATTGGGCTGTAGATAAAAATGAACTAGAATAAGGTGTGAATTCTAAAGGGGGCTGTTACGCTAATCTAAGACCTGAAGCTGACGCCTGCCATTTGAGGAGGTAGCACTGAACTAAGGAAAAGAGATTAGAGCTGGGCTTGGTGATGATTTTCTAGCACAGGATTGTATATTTGTTAAATGAAGAGCTGATTCAAAGACATACATACCCTTATTCACGGACAACAGCTGTTTTCACAGTTAGAAAAATTGGACACATTCACCTGTGCATCTCTGCACCTAATATTAAGTTCAGCCTTTATTGTAATCAATAGGTGCATCATATATGCATGCATCATATATGCTGTGGGTGCTGTTACAAAAGGAGATTGTGAAAGTTAAAAAAATTTTTAAGAATTGAGGGAAGGGGAGAGAAAGCAGAGATGACTGGGTTTACTCTTTTCAATTTGAAGCAGTTTGCTTTTTAGGGCTCCAGTTTTGTAAATCACGTTAGCATCTGCTTAACCTTCAGCACAGCAGAAGTCCCTTTGATTTCAGTGTGTTTGCATGAGTAGAGTTTAGGATGTGCACGAATGTGCAAAAGCAAAATAAAGGTAGGTATGATGCTAATATACTTTCTCACTCGGTTATATCCTAGTGCTGTGTGTCCAAATGCAAATGAAATAACACACAGGAACAGCATGTTAGTAATACTATTTCTAATTCTTAGTTTCCCACAAGGATTTAAATTAGAACTTGTTTTGCAGACAGCCAGTCTACATTCTGAAGGCAAGCCCAGTCTTGCTGTAATTTCACTGACTCTGATTTGTTTCCTAAACCACCAGTCTCTCTAGTCGTGCTTATTTTAGGGGGAAAAAAAAAAAAGTAAAAGCTTATGTTGGACAGGAAGTATTCTAAAATCTTACAAATTACATATGAGTAATCAGGACAAAGACAAATTAACTAATTAGAAAAAACACAAGTACAACAAGAAGATAAGTGTAATATTTACATTGGACAGGACTTGTACATTGGAAAATCTATCACATACTTAGTTGAGTTTTTTGGTCACTTACTAACTACTTTTATGTACTACTACTTTATGTCCTGGGAGAAGAGCCCGACCCCCCTGACT
>NW_009711779.1:0-2595 GCF_000703405.1 Apaloderma vittatum
CGTGTTAGAGGCCAGCCCAGCCCTAACCCACTACAGCCCTTCCCTAAAGCAATAACCAAGTCATTATGTAAATGCAGTTTTCCCACCATAGAGTGCAGGAAGGATTCTATTGTTGTTATCCTAATAGCATAAATAAATAATTACCCTGTAACAGAATGCAGGAGAGATGTATTTTATTACTCCTAATTTAAACCAGAAGTATAACAATCTGCTGTCAAAGAACAGAGGATCCTCTTCCAAGCAGATCTATCCCCTCTGAGAGTTTAGGTCTTCCAAGGCAAATATTAGTCTATAGAATGGGAAGGTCAGCACAAGGTGGAAGAGGAATTGATATGGAAAGATTTTTTGAAAGACACAGTTCATACAGGGATCTCGAGCGGGAAGGATATCAGCTACACAGAAATATGACAACTTTGGAAGTGAAGGATGTGCCAAAACAGTAACCATTTCTCAGGCTGGGTAAACCTGCTAGAGAGTTTCAAAATATCTTGCTTAGATATAACTGCTTGAAGAAATTTGAGTAACCTAGTGGTAAAATCTCAGCTTTAGCTACCTGATACTACTCCTCCTGCTACACTTACCATCATTATGATCATGCTGATGTTATCATCATTAGGCTCCCGTGCATACAGGAATTGGTATGCAGCAAACTAGTACCTCCCTCGAGCCTTCTCAGACACAGACATGAAGGACACCACATTACAGAAGCACATTACAGCGGATGATCCCTTTGACTGCCTGCCCTTAGCTTCACTACTACACATGTTGACCACCAGTCTGAATGATCTTGATAAGACAGCAGATCCTTGGACACTTAAGAAATGACTACTTAGGTAGAGTCACCACTGAACTTCACGGAACCAGGAATAAACATCTAGAAGTACTTGATTTCACTAGCTTAATGGGAACTTGGATCTGTCAAACTGAACTGAGGACAGAGCAATGGTTGCTCATCTACTGATGAGCTAGTAGCCATTTCTCATAACTAAAGATATGATAGGGAGTGTCTATGGAACTAGTCATGAAATCTTTAGTGGAAAGTTCATAACTGAGCATTGACAGACTAAGATTTTAAGGTGGCAGTCATCCCAGTACAAAGAGACAAGAAGAAAAGACTGTGCACAAGATAAGTACAACACTAAGAGATTAATCTTCATATATGGTGGTTAGTCAAGTTTAATGAATATAAAGGAAGAAGAAGATTCAAACTGAGTCCTTAAAATTATTAATAATAATGATGTAGGAAAAAGTGGAAATGAAAGGTCAGACTTCTAAATAATGTCATCAAGGAAGGAGATCAAGAGTACCAGAGAGAAGCTGTTCAGTGATTACACGTGCTGTCAGAGCCATTATCAGATGTGTTCCTGAAAGGGCAACTGTGATAGAGCTGTAAGATGAACTAAATTTATGTTATTCTGTTAAATTATTCCCCTCTCCCCCATCTTATTTTTCAAAAATTAAACACTGTATTTCATGTGGAGCTGTCAGACCTGTGCCAGGAGTCTGCATTCAGAGGTTATTCTAGAGAAGTAAAAAGAGACGAAAAGAGTACTCAGAAAGGGCAGATACACATAAGCAGTGGCAATGTTCCACTTGTAATGTTGGCTTGTAAGGTAACTACAAAAGATGTCTATTTTCAGACTTTATGACAGAGTAAGATAACTTCTTTCTTACTATATCATGAAATTCTATTGTCTTCACTCTTGCAAGTACCGAGTCAGCTCAAATAATGATAAAGCAGAGGCTGAGGTCAGAGTACCTGACCTGACTGGAGACTGGTGTCTTGTATATTTCTCAGCAATAGTTTTAGGATCATTTTAAATTGGTACCTAGACTAACTTGAGTAACTGGCAAAGATTTTTTCAATAATTTAAGACAAGGTGTATTTACAAACATATACAATACATCTATTCTCACATAATTTTCAACATTGCAGAACTATTAAGATTGACTAGAACAGCATGATGAAGGCTTGCCATAATTCCATCTTATTCCAGTTTGGACCAAATCCGAGTACAGTATGTCCCTTTTTGGATCTTTTTCTTCCATGTCCCCTGGCCAAGGACCTTATGTTAATCAAGAGCATTAGCCAGTAAGGGCCACACCCTGTTATCAGTAACTAATGTCTTGCCTCTTTGTCAAACTTTTTCAGTGCGGCCTTTTGAAACCTCAGATTCAAGATGATAGACTTTGAAGTCTGCAAGGCTGCTCACAATATGAGCTCTGACACATCAGTACACATTTTGAGTGCAGAATTGCCAGCAGGCAGGTGTGAACTGAATACAGTCCTCTCTTCAGAGCAGCACAATGTAGAGTCATGGACCAAAGGCAAGAGGTGATGCTTGTAATTGGGAAGTCCCAGGGACACAATGAAGACAGGGAGACAATGAACAGACCAAGGAGAGAGAGGCTGTGTCATGACCTTGTTCTGCAGTGTCTAGCAAGGAACAGCAGTGGCAGCTGCTGAAGGCAGAGCCATGCTTCTGTAATGGAAAGTGTTATTATTTGTTGGGAAAAATATCCTTCTACTTATCTACTTTGTACAAATGTAGAAATGTGCTTTTCTTTTACACTGCTGTATTGGGTTGGCTCAGC
>NW_009711780.1:0-2231 GCF_000703405.1 Apaloderma vittatum
GCAGTGGTGTTCCCACAGTGCACAGGACCACTCGACAGAGGGAGACTCTAATTACAAGTGGCGATAATCTAATTTGTACCCCGTGGGTCATACCAGCTGACAGGTAAAGGCGGGAAAATAATCTGGACTGAGAAGGGTTGCAGCAGTGACAAGCACGTGCTCCTATCTGTAAGTTTCTTACGAGTAAAAAAAGAACTTCAGTACTTGAAACTACTGTCAAAAAAAGCTTGTACCTCCGTGTTTCCCAGCAGAGCACTAGAGGGCCAAAGATGGACTTAAAATTTTACCAGAAATGAGAAAATGAGCAAGAAAGACTTGTCCACAGTATTAATTAAACAGGGTACATTTCAACATCAGCATGAAGGGAGATGCTAAGTCTAAGCATTGACTAGAAATAGCCCAGCAATTTTCCACTGCATCAACATTTTCTGATGGAGGACTGTCCTGGCTGGAAAAGTTACAGCAAGCTTGAACTGTTACGTTGAAAGTACTGGTTATCACTTCTCCAGCCTATAAATACCTACTGCTCCTGATTGCTGGCTTTTCAAGTTTATTATAATTCCAAATATGCTTATGCTCATTGACTTATTGGAACAGATCGAATGACAGAAAATGTAAATTGACAAAACTTAGAGATTTAGACATTAGGATTATCCTATCTAGCATATACTTCACAGAGGCTTCCATTACAAAAGTATGTTTAAAATTTTGTTTTCAAGTACTTAACCACTACTTGTACAATTCAAAGTAAAATCGCTACTACTTGGTTGTACTCTGCATATTCACTCTGTTCTCTTTTACACATCACCAGCTGAGTGAACATATTTTCATCTGCATATTGAAAAGGACAGCCTAAAAAGCAAAAAAAAAAAAAAAGACTCAAGTTTTATATCTTCAACTGAGTGATACTTATGGACAAACAACTTTTTTTTCAGCTGACACAGTAAAAACAGCAATAGCCTTGTTCCTACAAGTGGTCCTAGGTCATCCTTTGGGCTTCCCCATGGTGTCAGGCAGGATTTAAACAAGAATGAATCTGAGATGGCAGGTCAGTACCCAACTGACAATGAGCAATTTTATTGGTGATAGGAGGACTAGACCTGAGGGCGAAGGAATTTCGTTGTAGTTCTGTGCCCTAATTTGGACAACACTACAGATTAACTCGGTAACTGAGTTATTGTGAATGAAACAATCCCAGGGGAGTCAGCTCACAGCAGGCTGCCAGTGCCAGAACAATGACATCAGGTACAGGCACACTGCAGCCTCCTGGTGAGGGGGCAGCTCACAGATGACTTCCAAGAAGTGGAGCTCTAATTTAGAATCCCATGTTAACTGCTTACTGGTAGCACTTTTGTTTTGACCAGGTATTATTTATTCTGCCTAGTCTTATGGCAGCCACCTGCTCTGACAGGCTTGAGTCCCTGCAGCTGAGAAGCAAAATATGAAATGCAGCTCAGTTTTTCATGGTGACTTTTTTTAATGTCTTTGCAGTGGCTGAGGTATAGGTACAAAGGTATAAATCTTTGTGCTTATTTCCCAGGCCTTGTCTCACAGTTTGTTACAAATGCACGTACTCTGGGTCTTGGATTCTGCAGCTCAGTAAGTACAACTGTGACAGCACTTTTGAACAGCATCTGTGTCCCTCAGACCTGCTCAGCCAGTTGTACCGTGGCAATAGTTCGTGTGTGTTGCAGTCACACGGGCTCCAAAACCACCTCCAAACACGGAGCCCTCTCTCTACATGTGCAGCTGTGCTCACTAACGAATTGCAGAGCTCTGCATCTGCACTAGCCCAGATAGTTTGTGGTTTATGGACAGCAAGCACTTGGCTGCAGAAGCTTCCACATGTTCTTTATATCCATGTAGTTGGAATTTTTTAGTCTAGAGCCAGGACGTGCCAACTCCAGCACTCCCCTACTGCCAGTGAACACAGCACAGGGACTCTAGTATTAGTTTGTCTTTTTAAAAATGTTCTCGGAAAGACTTAAGTGTTAATGAACCTTTGTGATCCAAAACCTGGATAAAGTAATCTGAAAGATATTCAACTCCTTAACCCCTTTCTTCCACTGGACACTGCCACAACCATTACTAACTATGCACATAGCTGTCAGAAGAGATACCTGTGACTGCTTGCCCGCTAGCTGCAGAAAAGGTTTTCAGATGCCCCCATGCTCCTATACCCAGTTAGCTATTTCTGTTTAGTGATTTTTATTTCGAGTTCAGTCTCTTCC
>NW_009711781.1:0-8307 GCF_000703405.1 Apaloderma vittatum
GTGACAGCGGCACGGTATTTAACAAAAAGCGTTTTACCGACCCGAAGGATTAGAACACGAAAAGGTATCGGCCCTGGACGCAGCGCTCAGCCACAGCACCGAGGCGAAAGTTAGAGCTAAATGATGTTTTCTGGAGCGCTTGCTGCACCGAGCACCGTTTTTTCCATTTCAGTAAATAAAAATATTAATTAAAAAAACCCAACACCCCCAAACAAAAACGACTCTATGGAAGTGAATGTTTAATAAAATGCAAACAGGTTGGGATAAAATTTTAAAAGAACATAAATAGCTTCAGTTACTCTCTACTTGAGGTACATGTTAAAGGGGGTTTTCAAACTCCCTCATGCCAGCAGCTCACCTGCCGCCTGTAAAGAAACAAGGCAGGGATAGGAAGCACGGGGGAATTAGAGAATACAACCTTTCTGTGCCAGAATTTGCTCGCATAAAAGCTATTTCCATAAACTTTTTTAGAACAAGTATTTAAAACTTTGCAGACTAAACCAGGGTGCACGAAGAACCTAGTATACTTCAGGTTTAGGTACTCATAAAGCAGCCATATAAAAGTGATCTTTTTATTTTTAAGATTTTTCAAGTGTGGAACAACGAAACCATTCGTACTTATGCCCTGCGAAGCTGTTCATACAGCACTGATTACAGGACGACAGCCACAATTAGTATTCAAGACAAATAGACAAGTAAAACCATTAAATACACCTTCCAATAATTCCTAAATCAAAAAATACATCAAACTAGTGTTGGGCAGCCATAAGCAAGTTACCAGTACAACATGAGCCTCCAGCTACCTCTGAAACAAGAACTGCAAACGAAAAAACCCCAAGAGATACACTAAATTCAAATATATCAAGTCATGGGAAAACACGCTTCACCTTAGATTTTACCTTGCAGTTATACTACAACAAGAACTTACCAATTATAAATGCCTGTTGTACTTACAAACTCACATTTTACCAACTGGTAGAATCAGATTCCCTATCATGTTGTGACAACATAAAAGAGTTCATGTTGTTACTTTACCTTAAGAGGAGTGAGGTCCTGCTGCTTGTACAGAAAGTGTGAGGTCTGCTGTTTAACAATTCCTCTTCCTTCATCCCAGGTAATCTTTTGCTGCAGGTTGTTCTTCCTCTATGAATTATAAGAAAGCATTTATCAGAGGGAGGGAAACTACGCAGCAAGGAACAGGTTAATGAGAGACAGTGCTAACACTGGAGTTCAGTTATATTGTTGGGGGTTTTTATATGAGCAAACTGCATGCTATTCATATTTCTTCCATATTGACTATTAGGTCTTCAAATTATACATATATTGCATCTATGACACCTTAGACTCAAGGCTGATACAGAACCTGAAGCGTCGATAGAGTACAAATACTGTGTATCTTCTTTTTCCCCTTTTAAACTTTGGTTTCTGTTACAGAAGTTATAACTTGAAACTTGGCTCTGACCTTATATAATGAAGGATATGGGGATAAAGTGCTTTCCTTTCTCATTGATGTGTGACGCTCTATAAAAACTAGCAACACCCTCCCAAATTTTTGTACTTGCCTTAAAATCTGATCACAGTAAACGTAGCTGTAGAACTGTGACATTTAACAGTTTTATCTATTGCTCCACCTGCTGGTGCATATTCCTTTTAAAGCAGTCTTTAGAAGCCTAAATGTATTAAAAATTTGGCCAAAGATCTACACAAGAGACATACTTCACTTTAAGCTGAATTTATGTAACATACTAATTAAATCAAATCTAATCCCAACATTTTCTGTCAAACAAAGGCCAACAGAAGCACAGACTCAGGGAAACGTGAGACATAGCTCACTTCTTTGGACATTGCCATTCACTTTTATTGTAACAATAACTCAGTCAGACATAATTTTCCATCATCTATTCTTTTCCTGAATTTCTGTTTGGACAATTACTGCAAGTGAAATATCCTGTTTCTTCAGCCCAATTAATTGTTCTCTGCTCTGAGACAGAAAAAACACACTATGACCGACAAGCACTGGACTGTTTCATTAAAAGATATTTTGAAATACCACATTATACAAGCATGAATATCTACTAGCTTAGTTGTACCTTACAGGGAGTACATCGAAGTTTCCTTCTGCTATGGAAAATCCTGAATTCTCTACTCTTGCCAGGCCAAATTTAAAAGTGAAAACAGATAAAGTTAGGGTCAAAAGACGCACCATTATGAAAAGCAAAGCCCAAACAGCAAATCTGAAAACATAATAATGAAATTAATGTGCTTCCTTCTTTTAGTCCATTTCTTTTCAATAAAGTCAGATGTACAAAGGACTTCGCATTAAAATTCACTCAGCAATGGTAGGGAAATGTCAACGGGGGGACCAACAATTATAGAAACCCTTGGTCACCAGCAAACATTCAGTCCTGCCTCATTTACTAGAAAATACAAAAAAGTAACAAGATGCATCTCAAGTTGGCATTCACACTGTAATCCATTTTTAAGTAATGGCGATGCTATAAAGCCAGATAGCTGGTGCTAAAGGTATAATGTACATTTATGTAATTTTTAACAGCCAGAAATCTATAGGACAAGAAGGTAATCGGATAGATAATAAGTAACAAATGACAATTCTTTCATTTTATAGCTAACACAGAAAGATGCCATCTTGCAGATTTTCACAATCTAGAAATTCTTGCCATAAGATGTGGGAAAAAAAACCCCTGAAGAACAGTTTTATTAAGCTGAAAATAATTAATCTAGAAAATTGGCATTACTACCACCATCATATAAAGATTTCTCTACTTCATAACAGAAGACTTCATATTGTGTGACTGATGAATGGATTAAAAGACACTACCAATGTGAAAAAAGTATCTTTCCAAAACTTTGATTTAAAAAAAATCTGCTCCTTGAATTAATTCAAAACTTAAAAGAAAATATACTTCAAATCTCTCACAGTATAAACAAGACTGCTTAACAAGCAACCCTCTTCATACCCTGCTCCAGAAAAGCTTTGGAAAAAGCTACAGGGTCTGGGTGTAAAACTGCAAGAAGAAACGATAAATTCTGAACCAGGAAAAATACCTGGTATTTTACACAATGTAAACTATAGAAACCACACAATAAGCGCTACATGTGGTAATAGAAATAAAAGCTCCCAAATCCTTCTGCAATTCATCATCTATGAAAACCAATTTCTATTGTTTTCAGTTATTTAAATGGTGGTAATATTGCACATGGGATAACTGATTTCCAGCCAAAGAAACACATAGTTACTTATCTAACTATTAGAGTCTTCATAAGACAGGAAAAGATGTTCTTGTAGTCAGTATATTTAGCCTTCATGCTTTTGGATGTCATATAATGAACAGCAGATAAGCTCATAGCTTCAAAAACCTTGCAATTAAGTGAGGCACAAGTGAAAGATAAGCTAAGTTTCTTCCACTTTCCCAATTTGCATCAGTAAACATTGATTTTTTTGCAAAGAGCACTCAGCACAGCTACTTAAAATGTTGGCTTTAAGGAGCAACACAAATCTTGTGAAGAGACCAGAAAGAGCCGCAGCATTACAGTGCCTCAAGGGAGGCTGCCTGTATGTAAGGGATTGCACGAAAAAACAAGGCCTTCGTGATAACCTTTTCCAGCTGGGCAGTCACTCAGAAAAGGAAGAAAGAATATGAGACAAGAACACATAAATGGGACAAGGCTGCTTTATTCAAACTGAACCTCCACGATTCTTCGCCTTCAAATGATGAAACGTATTGAGCCCTTCCTGGGATGCCTCACGGTTAAGCATCTCAGTTCCTCGTCTCCTTCCATCCTCATACCCACTAACCAGCTACCACAGCTAAGCTAAAGAAGGTAAGAACATTTTTGGATGGATGTTCAATTAATCAAAAACTACCTTTAGATAAAACAGCTGGCAGTTTTCAAACAGAAGAAAGTATTTTCAACTAGTCATTCTTATGAGGTACCGGTGTCACTCCCTTACTAGTGGTTCTCTAAAATCTGGGGTGGTTAAATATTCAGGGATTAGAAGTACCAGATTTTTTTTTAATTGAAAATAAAACACAGCATTATGAAAATGGGGATAATCTTCCCAGAGTAAGGCTGGCTTCATCACAAATTCTTCCTAAAGAAAAAGGCCACTGATATAAGGACCACCTTAAAATTTTAAGTCTATTTTTAAATAAAAACAGCAAAACAAGCAACTTACTTATTGCATTCAAAATACTTGCTCCTCATATAAATGAAAACAAGTAGAAAAATGCTAGCTGTCCTGATTCATGGAATTTGCTGTGCTTCATTTCTGGCAAATGCAGACACCTATTAATTTTCTAGAAACAAAAAGCAGATCAGTACATGTAATTTTTAAAACAATGGAACTCTGTGGAACTTAGTGTTCACTCCCAGATTTATTTTTGTAATTTTTTTTTCTTCCCAAATCTCTTATTCCTCAATCAAAATACATAACTCCCACAATTTAAGACCCTGATCAGCACTTTGTATGACAATTAGTTTCAGTAAGACTTACCACTATGGTAAAGTTCACACGAAAAATATTCAGATAAGGTATTCAGACACATTTTTTCCCCTCATAATCGGAGTCATATTGCTAAATTTTCCAAATCTCTTTGCAGACTTAAAAAACAATTGAGCTCCTGTGGCTCACATGATCCATTTGTGAAGACATTCTAAGACCATTCAATAACAGATGGTCTTCACAATAGCTTTAACAAATTCATTTTACTTTGCAACTGACTTGGTGTAAAAAAGCAAACAATGAAGTCTGAGCTCCCTCTTTGAGGCAAAGCTCAGCTGGAAAACAGAAATCCACCAGTGCAATATTTTCATTTTTGATTTTCTGAATATATCTTACGAATCTAATGCAGCAGACCTCATCCGCAGATATTTTGAGTAGGGCATAAACATTCAGTGTTGTTTTTTACAGGAAAAATACAAATTATATTGATTGAAAGAAAGATTCAGTGGATTATACCATTAAAAATTGAGGAAATTTCACTATAAAAAAGCATAGAATCAGAGAATCATTTAGGTTGGAAAAGAACCGTTAAGATCATTAAGTCCAACCATTAACTTAATATTGCCAAGTTCACAGCTAAACCAAGGTCTGTTTGCAATTTTGTCAAAGAATAAAAGCATCAATCATAACAGGGCTTCTAAATGCTTAACCATTCCTTGTACCATTGCTTACATTTACCTTGAAGAAAAATTGTCAGCAACTGATGGCTAAAAATAACATGTTAATAAAAGCAAATTATATTCTAGTAATATACTTACATCTAATACATACTTCTGGATTACAGCATGCAGATTAACAGCTACAAGCATGTAGAAGAAGATTGGTCTTTTGGATCATAGTCAAAAAATGAAATTGCTCACTATTGTCTTCTTAAAAAAAGAGAGTAATCTTTCATTAGTAATGCAAGACCTTACAAGAAGAAAAAAAGATTTGATTTAATCTCACCAGCAGGATAGGTAACACTGTACTGCAGAGCAATAAAGATGCTAGTGGACTTAGCTGTGGCCTGAAATTCAAAAAAGAAACAAGTAAAAGTATCAGATTTTTCAAACATGCTAGACTATAAACAGCCAAAACTAGAAGATTATGCCATCAACAAATGTTCTCCCACCCATGATTTAAATCGAAGAGGTGACAAAAGTGTTATTAGTCTCCCACAAACATGGAGGCTCACTTTGTTGCAAATCCTTTAACATTTGTTGCAAATCCTTTAACATTTGTTGCGTAAGGTCAGGATCTGAATTATGTAATTTTAGCTAGAGATCAAATTACCCACTGTTCTACTAAATAATATTTTGAAGTGTAAATGGCTTTCAAAAAGTTAAAAGACTCTAGATTAAATCAGATGGAAAACTTCATCTAATTTTGCAAGATATTAACAGAAGCGATCCATCAATTTCTTGTATGATAAATCAAGCATTTCCTAAAAACTGTAGTATAATCAAAGTAACCAGTGATATACATTTATGTTAGTTTTTCTCCAGTGGCAAAACTATTTTTTTGTAAAAACAAAAAAACCCCCCACAAACGAACCCAAACAAAAAAACCCCACAGCTCTTTCAGCCACCCCTACCTGTTTGAAACATCCTCCCATTCCCATGTTACAATATATTTAGCCCTTAGCTATAATAATGAAACTGTTTATAATGTAGATTACTGTATGACCCTACAACTGAATGATAAGAGGTGAATATGTTTACTTGATTCACCTGAAAACATTTAATTATCTGGTTTGCACAAATTCAAAAACCAATAGTTGTGCTCATGTAACTGAAAAAGTCATAAGCTGTAACAGAGGGATGTAAGTGGAAGGACGAAAAAAACAAAAAAAACCCCACCCTGGTTCCTTTGCTGTAAAAAAAATTCAGTATAGAATTACATCCTACACTGCCGATAGCAATTACAGTTATTACGTTTGCAAGCACTCAATTCATGAATCAGAGAAGTAGAACAGACATAATCTAAAAACTGTTATAAAAAAAAGACATTCTTGTCTCATTTACGCTTTTTCTTAAACTAATCTTCATGCGAGACTTAAAGAAATAAAAATTAAAAACCCAACTATTTTCCTAAGAGGTTACATGATCTAATTTCTGAAAGTGTAACTACAAATATTCAGGAGTATCTAAAACCAACATTAACTTATCCAGCTCCAAAGTAATGCAAAAAAAGGGAGAAGGCAAATCGCTCCAGCACACCGGGAATGCACCTGTGAAATTAAGCAGAGGAGTCCTAATGAAAAGTGCTTTAAGAGGAAGTCTCATTAAGAAAAATGAAAGTACCAATTTTTTGGCATACAAATGTGACTTTCAGACACTGCAGTTCTATGAACAATTTAACCTTTCGTAAGCCTGCACTACCATCAGAAGGAGCAATCCTGCCTTTCTCTTTACTGCTAGTTGCTCCCTGTCTCAGTTCCACACTCAGTTCCAAAAGTGTGGTTGACAGAAAAATGACATAAGTTAAAACTGATGCAGCAAAATAGGAGGGAGGAGAAAACCTAATTAATCTTAAAACAGATTTATTTCCTAATATACTGCACAGCTCAGCTGCAGAAGTTTTTTTTTAATGTGTGCTTGATAGGAAGAATAAGCAGCCAGAACATCAACCAACTTAAAACATTTACGGAATGAAAGTGTGAAAAATTCATTGCCAACCGGTCCTGGAATGACAGGGAAAATACAGGTAGTTCCTGGAGTACCAATGGCATTGGCACCTAAATAAAACAAACACGTTTCTTTTCAGTAATTCATCACTCAGGACCCAGAGCAACAGTCTTCCTTGTAGAAAGACGTTCAGGCAGCATCACGTAACTTCAAGCAGGCCCTTTCAATAGGGAGCTTTCCCAAGAACAATTTTTTTTTTACGCTCCTTGGGAGAAGAGAGTGCTAAGAATCTTTGCTACAGCCCAGCAAATTAGCTTTTCTGTTTGTCTGTGAAGCATACAACATAATACCACAAGCATTTTGCCCTCCTGGAAGTATGGGAGCCCCGTGAAGTGGTATTTTGTGGTAGGACAGCCAGATAGAGAGACGCTGTAAAATGATCTAAGAGGAAAGAAACCATACAAAACCATCTGGGATGATACTAGAAGCTTTAAAAGAACCATAAACAACAAAAGGAAGGTTTCTTTAGAAGACAAGGCCCATTCTGTTGTCAAGAAAATGAGCACGGCTGAGCACATAGAAGACTGCAAATATTCTCAGAGAAGGAAGAAGAAAACAAATAACAATTACCACATAAAAATTTTAACTGATGCTGTTCAGTATAATCAGAGTGAATCTCCTTACACACATCTACAGTCCTCATAATAATGAGCAAAGCTAAGGTAGGGGAAGGTGGATAAATGACCTAATGTGTAAGAATTCCCTGTAAATAAATTCTTATAATTGAATTTAGGGCATTCCAATGCTCATTTCTAATTTTAACATACTTACTGTTTTTTTTGGGGTGGTCTCATCCATAGGGGCAATTGAATGTCACATAGAAAACAAATGTCACTACATAAGCGCAGTAAATCACTCAATAGGCAGTCAGCTACAAGTTTCATTTACACCATCTTTAGTTTGTTACTGTACAGCCTATGGTATCATGAGCTGCCCACCATTTAGAAGGAAATTACGTGACCATCACAACTGCTCTCTCTATTTCTCTTCAGTATCCTTAACGTTTAATGTATCTTGGCCCACTGCTGAAAAGACAGATGATCTACATTTCAGTATTTATCTCAGAACTGAACAGCACTTCTAATTTAAAGGCAAAACCGCTCGGCAGCAAAGCTG
>NW_009711782.1:0-3798 GCF_000703405.1 Apaloderma vittatum
GGCTTGGGTACTTTGATCATTGAAAGAAAGGGGAAAAGCCACCACAGCAAGGAGGTACAAATGATGAAGAGCTGCCCTAAAAGCAACCTGTCCGCTGATGAAGGTTCATCAGAACAAGACCTGTGCAACCCATGCACTGTGTGAGGCTGGTAAATCCAGCTGCGGCATAGCGGAACAAAATTTTATTCCGGAGTGTTCTGAAGCACCACCATGACTGACACAAATGCTCCAGCTGGAAGGAAGCCAACAATTAATAAGGATTCCTCTGAATTTAGAGGTAATTTTAGCAGAACAAGAAATACAGAACTATCAGTGAGTTCTGAACATTCCTCCAGGACAAAAATCTATTACTTCATATAAGACCATTAAAACATTTCATCTAGCCCTTTTAATCCCTCTTAACAGATTTGCTTTATCACAGACAGAGGAGCTAATCCTCTCCCACCTGTCTTTATGATATAGAACCACAAAGAGGAGCAAGTACTTTTCATTAAGTATTATCCCCCCTTGGATAATGCTATCATCCACACTAGCATTAGTGTAAAAGACCCGTCCTTAGAGAAATATCCCCATTCTCTCAGATTCCCGTCCCAGCAATGTATTCCTTTAGCAGGGAACACAGAGATTTATTTACCACCTGTCCCCAAAAAGCCTCTCTTAACACAGTTTCAGGGCACTAAAGCAAACCAAGACCTCAGTTCTGGCTTGCAGGAGGGAATTCCTTTTTTCCTTCCCCCCAGACCTTACATGACATTTTTGAGGACTCCGCTGTGTAGAACCAGATGGCAGGCCTGCTCAAATCCATATACAATTGGGTTAGTAGGTCAGCTGAACTTACCACCTAATTACACGATCACTTCATACAGACTTCAGTTTTCAAATTAAGATCTCAAAGCTATCTGAAAACAGCTAAGAAACAACTTTTATGTTCTACATTGTGACGGACCTCTGACAGTCTGTCATTCTACAGACATGTAGAAAGTAACCTGAAAAGTCCACTGACAAATTTTGTGTTGAAATCTGCACTTCAGTCTCCCAATTGCTAGAAATCTCACTAGCCTTGAGCAAACACACTTACAACAACATACAGTACCTCTACATGGTCTTACCCATCTCTACATTGTAGCAAGTAGAACAGATTATAATGTCTGACCGCTTGGGGCATATTTAAAATTAACTTTTGTCTCCTCAAGCTGCAGAGGTTTACTTTATACATCTGCCAGCTTCCTCCATTTTTTCCTCTTCTGCTGGAAAGACATCCTGCTTGGTTCTCCTCCACAAAATCTGTCTGCCTGAGAGAAGTCACAGTCGTTTCCATCAGGCAATGGCCCTACCTTCCAGAGGACCTGAAAGTGAACTCAAATATAGAGATGTACACTAAATACAAACAACACAGCATCTAACCCAACAAAATATCTATTATTCTCACTGCTTTAATACTGCTCGCTCTAGGTAACATCCGTCAATAAGAATACCATTTAAGACATACAAGGAACCATTATATTCTCGTTGCTGCACAGGTCCAAGTCACATTTTCCTCCTAAGGAATGCCAACCTGAAGTTATTCCCAAAGTTTAGTTAGTAAAGAGATCATTGGGCAGTACGACTAACTAGAGCGTATGTTTTGTTGACTTCTTCTTTTTGTTTTAAAGGAATCTGTAACAGTGCTGTGACATAGCTCGCGATGGATGATCATTAAAAGACAGAGTACATGCATGCCCCTTGGGCTTTCTTCTGCTATGAACCAAACCCACACCGAAGTCACCTGCTTGAAACAAGAAACAACAAAAAAGAGGTAAGTCAGTGCTACAGTTTGCTCAAGGAGGAATAACTAACACCCTTGGTGCAGACTTACTCAAAGCAGAGCTGGACTGTATCCAGTTGTGGAAATGCAGCTGGCTTGGTATTTTAAATGGTCGTATCTTAAGAATGGTTGTATCTGACCGACGGTGACCACTTGACAAGGATCTCATTGTCTCCCGAGGGCTGTTCGCAGCTGTCACTGTGAGAGGAAAGCAGTGCAAAAGCAAGTCGCCTGCTCCTCAGAAATATCCTTCTCTTGGCTTTGCTTCATCTCATGGAGAATAAATCTTGGAAAGCAGGCTTCGTGCACATAAACTCCCAGCCTGACAAGGTTGTCACGCTGGGCCTGGGAGAACAGCATCACGAACCACGTATGGCAGAGCAAGCGGCTTCCTACACGTACTTAGATGACAATTTCACTTTACAGCTCACAGAAGTCACCCTGGGCCATTTAATAAAGAAACGCAACTTTCAGGACAGCTCATTATATGACACTGGATCTGCTTTGACAGAGCTAACTACAAAAGCTGAGCTTACTCACTATGCCAGGAGTCACAACAGCTTGAATATGGCAATTCAAAGCAGTAAGACTTCAAAATGCAAGATATGACACGTTTGTCAAGTTACTTCCATGTTCTTGGAGTTTCTCTAGAACCACTTACTCTGAATACCACATGAAATTACATTCATTTCATAAACTTTTGACTTCAGAAGAACTGTGATGTTAGCCTTGACCCACACGAACAGAAGAATGAGGTTTCCCCATTCACTCGCAATAAAAAGGTTTTTTTGTTGAATATGTGTTAAATGGCCCCAAGCAGCTGTGACACGCAGGCCACCCTTAAGAGCCTTTGATTTAAAGACAGAAGACAGATTCAGCTGACATTGGCAAAATGTATGGGAAAAGAACCAAACAATCTGTAGACATAGGCACAAACACTCTCCCAAATTTCCAAGCTAGCAAACTACAGCAATACAACTGTTATTTTTTTTATCCTGCCTCTTGCTTTTTTATTTAGATTTGAGCTTCGTAGATTCGCTACTGCAGCTGATGCGCCATTAAACCAGGCAATAAGTTCTATATAGGAAAATTTAAAATAGGTTTACATGTTGACTTGGCATTCTTTACTAAAGAAAAAAACCTTGAAATTAAGGCTTCCTCCTCCACAACTGTATTTCCAAATGTTCTGGTAAATAAGTAAGGCCTACACTTCTCAGCACAGTTAAGCACATGGTATACATTCAGCTGTATTAAATAGCCCATAGCAAAAACTTACTTGACATATAGTTAGCAAACTTCAAATGAGGTAAACTAAACTAGAGCACAGACTAGTGGTTTTGAAGTATCAATATAGCAAGTTATTTGCGACCTGACAGACCACAAGAAGAAACCCCAACAACCCAGCGGTACGCAGGTGCAGCTCACAACCTGTCATTGCAACAAAAGAACTCAAGAGACATTTTCATTAATTAATATATTTTCTGCATTATAGTTAACATATGTACTTTCTCGTGTCATCCTTATTTCGTTAAGTATTGATATTTTGTTATATTCAGACATGAGTACATTTTCAAAGTCTTTTGCAATAAATATCATAAAATAATAGAGATTCACATAATAAATATTCTTTACAATAAAAAAAGTTTTAACAGACTTTTGTCTTAAAAATAGTTGGGATTCAACTTTGTGTTTTATACATAAAATATACAAAAAAGGACCACAATTTGTGGCTAAGGCAATAAACCAGGGACAGAATAAAATTATAAAGTACAGGGCAGAGCTAAACTCACTAAACGAACAGATCACAAGAAACTTTAAGGATTCAAGAAGGTTTAGGTGACTCAATGACACCTGAAGGCTGTCTGGATAAATGAACACCATCAACTTTAATATCATCTGATACTGACAGACTATAAAAAGACGAGTAGGAAGCTGGAGTGAGCAATATCCTTCAAAGATTTGACAGCAAAAGTAACAAATGAACCTGTTGCAGC
>NW_009711782.1:3910-7314 GCF_000703405.1 Apaloderma vittatum
GTGAAGGTGGAAAAAAGCCAAAAAAAGCAGGCTGCTTCCATACAAGAGTCAGGCCTTTCATTTGGTAAAGCCTTTATTTTACATCCCTCTCCAGAAAGAACGCACACGGAAAGTCATTTCACAATCCAGCTCACTCATGAAAGTTATTCTTCCTTGGTACCCGGGGGGTTAAGGAAAATAAAAATAAAAAAAAACTGGTGAGAACAAAAAACATCTTTGGGAAGATATTCACAGAGCAAGAAGCTTCAAGAGCCCAGTGTGCCCTCACTGTCTCTCTCAGGAGTGGTTCAGTTACAAACTCAAAAGACCCTGCCAAGGGGAGCGGCAGATGCAGATACCAGGTCCACACTTACCAAAGAGCAGCAACAACTATGTAAAATGCTCCACGAGGAAGAGCAAAGATGTAACGGCAAGAACTCGTGTATTTGAAGTTGGGGAGATGGAAAGGAAAGCAAAAGAAGAGACATCCCACAATTGGGAAGGAGAAAAATAAAACAAAAGAAAGAAAAAAAAAAAAATCAGCTACAACCTGAAAAAGTGAAGTTGGAGGAAGTTAACCTCCCTCCAAAAATCATGAGGGCTTGCCCTGACCCCGAGAGGGGCAGCTCTCCAGTTTGCAATAGACCGTGTTGGAGTTCTTGCACCGGCAACCTGGACGATTGATGCGGTCGTAACACCCTCGACAGAGTCTGAGGCATCCTTTCGCCGGAGGGTAGCAGAGCAAGCAAGGCAGAAACAAGGACATGGCTCCCATGCACAGGTACCTAGAACAGCAGTGTGACTGGGAACAGGAGCAGGGATTATCCGCGTAAGAGTCCCCTTCATCGTCGTTCGAACAGTGGTAGAAGATCCCTTTGACCAAACACATGCAGGTGCCGTACTCCACCATGCTCTCCGCGGAGCACAAGCATTGCCGGTTGCAGGCCAAGCAAGACGGGAGAGCCCTGGGCGCCGTGCACTCCCCGCACTTGCACTTCCCGCACTGCTCGCAGATAAACTTGTGCTGCGTCAAGTCCTCTTTCAAAGGACCCTTCAGGTCATCGACGATCAGAGACGACTGCTTGGGCTGCGTCCGGATCGTCCGATCCGATCGGTGGCCTGAGCCCGGCCGGGATGGAGGCGATCGTCCCAGCAGACCCTGCTCCGAGGAAGCGCTGCTGTTGCTCCCCGAGCTGGCCGCGCTCCCTGTGCTGGTCGACCTGCTCAAGACGGGAGCCCTGGCATTAGGCTGATGGGCCACGTGCCCCACGTGACTGGGTCTGTGTTCGTAATTATTATTCACATTAATCGGTAAAACCTCGTGGGTCCTTTCATGCTTCTCCTGCCTCGGCGCTGTCCGTGGACCGGATTTTTTCACCACAGATGGACCTTCGGTGTATTCGTTGCTGCCCCTGATGGCCTTGATCTGGTCCAGTGACAAGATAGCTGCTGGCTGGCTCTCTCTGTCATAGTCCAACCGTTGCCGGCTGTCCAAGGAGGGCTGCTGGATCACCACTAGTGAACCACCACTGCCATGTTGACTTTGGGGCTCCATCTGTAGTGATCTCTACTTCTGGCATTCAGTGGAAACCTGGCATGCATCTGAAATCCTTAAAAAAGAAGACAGGAGGTATAAATAAATGCCGCATGTGTACATATATACATGCGTACACAAGATGAAGGGCAAAAGAAGAATAAAGAACGAGACACTTGTTGAAAGCAGAAACAGTACGGCAAACCACAAGTTGCCCTAGCCACCTGGTGCTGATCTCTTTCAGCAGGGGATTACAGCAATGCTGAGGATCTGGCCACAATCCAGCAATGGGGAGAGCCTGGGTATGGCATCATAGATGAGGAATGCAAAGGAGACCCCACGCCATTTAAAAAAAAAAAAATAAAAAAAGAATCCAGTATCAACCTGCGTGCTTACTTTGCAAGCCACGGAAAGCGCTTCTTGCTACTGAACTCCAAGTCTTAACTCAAAATAGCACTTCTGAATGCCTCTCAAATGAAGCTGGAAATGGGCAAGAGCACCACCAGTTTCGTGCTCTGTACGGCAGAGTGAAGAACAATTCTCACTCTTCTGTCTGAACCTGCAGCATCTGAAAGCTCAACAGATTTGCTTGCGAGTATATTTGTAAAATCTTCTTTTTAGAGTGACGTGTGTGCATTACAGAGCCTCAAACTAAGTACTGTCAGCTGGCCAAGGCATTTCTGCAAGAAAGTAACTCAAGTAACTCAGCACACAAATCTAATATGATCCTTATAAAATTAAGGCAAGACTGCAAACAGCCTGTTCTCAAGTACTTTCTGACCACAGGGTCCAGGGTACAAAAACAAAAGGGGTAAAAAAGGCTTTGGTGAACTAGGCACCAGATAAAAACTATCTAAGGATTCACAGGAGTGTTAAGAGCAGATGAAAAAAAAACACTAAAACCCCCTAAAAATCCCAAATGTCAAAACAATCAACGAATGAATCCATTTTCACAAGACAGATTAGAAGCTTCTCCTATAAATACATCTTCTCATGTATATTTTCAATAAATTGATGCATTTGTATTCCTTTTCCTTCTGCCTAGCTATCCCCACAAAGGTTGCAACGCCAGCTGAGAAAAATGCAGTGACAGTTCTGTAGCGATGTAAAAATTTATATGAAGAACCAAATGCCACATTTATACAGAGAACCAAGAAAACAAACTGTTTCCCTTTACCGACAGCTGGGGAAAATGACCCTGATTGCTTCCCCTGTGATTTCATACATGTCTACCTGAAAGAGGAGAAAGATGAGTGCTACCAAGCATTTCCAAAACTCATCCAAAAATCTCAAGAAAGCATCTGTCTTGCCTACCCAGACCAGAGCCAGCACCGGAGCTGTTCAGAGAGAAAGAGGCAGTGGGGTGGAAGCCCAGGGACAGAAAGGAGCAGGAAAGGTTTCTTCTAACAGGTAGTTACCATCTTTGTCCCTCTGACCGCTAATAAACTGTACAAAAAATCTTTGTGTGTCAAAAATGTCATTTTACATTTAAGGTCACCTGTGTGGGCTTTAGGGTCTCCAAATTGAGAGGAAACAAAAAACCAAAATGCGAAAAAAAAAACCCAAAACCACGTTCACTTCTAGTTCACCCCACATAACAAGCTGCCTTCTCCACAAGCAGTGAATGCAAATCCACACCAGACCAAGGGTGAATGAATGTGAAAAGGAAAGATTTACAGCTGTACCAGCCGGGAGCTGGGCTCCCCGGGGGGATGAAAAATAATATCCCAAGAAAATGCAAAAGACATCCAGTGCCATCTTTGGGGGGAAAGCGCAACATCAACACAGCACGCGGAGACTGACGAGACCAGCTGCAGACCTGGGAGAGAGCTGCACAGTTGAGCAAACCACCTCCACACGCACGCACACACACACGAACCCCGTGCAAGTA
>NW_009711783.1:0-9032 GCF_000703405.1 Apaloderma vittatum
GGCAAACCGGTCCCGGTTCCTCGGGGCAAGGTGTCCGCATCAGGCCTCCCCACCTTGCAGGGACACGGTGATGTCGCTGCTCAGTTTGCTCCGGCTGGTGCTGACAGAAGCTCAGGGGCACGGAGCTGGCTTTTAACTTTGATCTGTTCAGCCTAGAGGTTGTCTTAAAAAACTGGAGCACAAAATTGTTGTAAACTTAGGAAAGGATGCTGAAAGGACAGCAAAGTCTCTTTCGTTTGGTAGAATTGAGTAGCAGTTGATGCTGTCGATAGCAAGAGACCAGTAAACTGATTCGCTCTCGTCTCAGGTCTGATGACATTGCTTAGATAGTGACTCTTCTTTCTTCGTTTAGGCTAAATAAACTATCTGCGAGTTCTGGTGAGCTGACTTAACTCGCTGTAAGGGAGCTGATTTTTTTTGAGTGTTAGCTCCTGGATGGAAGATTGCTGTGCAGGCTCTGACACTGCTGATGGCAGCCGGGGCAAGGAGTGTTGTAACGCACAGAATTTTTCTTTTTGCCCAAATCTTCACAGAATCTTGGGAGAGGGAGAAAGTGGAAAAGATCTGAGCAGCCAAACTCACTCCTGAAGCAGTGTAGTGGTACTGGACATCTGACTGCTGCATGGGAAAATGGGAAGGGGGATGTGATTCACAGGACACCTGCATGCCTAGAAACCTGGGTCTTCGTGGCATTGAGGAACTTTTTGTGTGGAGGCTTGAATAGTTAATGTTTTGGTTTATTTTTTTTAAATAAATTTGCTTTGGTTAGCTAATCCGTGAGGTTTAGGTTGCTGGCTCTGGGACCGTGCTCAGGGAAGCCCACGTATGTGCTCATGCATCGCCATCACCTCTTGGCAGATGGGACAAGGTCAAATGAAGGGGGTCAGCAGTGACTGTTAAGGAGCGTGGGGTGTGCGAGAAAAGCAGTGGCTGTAGAAGGGAGGAGGGAGGTTTGGATTTTCCGTGAAGAGTTGGCTGGAGGTGTGGGGGTGGGCGTGGAGGCACTCCTCCTCCCGGGCGGCCGCGGAGCATCTGCCGCTTCCGAGAGCTGCCGGTAGGTGCTGCTGCCTGAGCTGCCGCTCCCAGACCCCTCCTGCAGATGAGGCCAGGGGTGGTGAATAGAGCAGGCTTTTTGGGGGGGAGAAAAACGAGCAGTAAAGTAAAAATGTGCTGCGTTAAAATCGAATGTGCCGTGCGGCAACAAGACATTTCGCTGTCACCGTTAATAAAATGTGGGCTTCAGCGTTGTGCTGTTATTTTGAATGTAGTAAAGTGTGCCTTATTTAGGTGGCAAATTTGTATTAATCAACTCATTTATAGAGACTGACAAACACAAATACCTAACAGTGCTGGAATAGTACCTTTTTTTGACGGGGGGGAATATGGCTCCTGAAAAGTAACTGTTAACAAGGTAAAACAAGTTAACTTGCTGTGCTAAAGCCTCCACATATTTTATTAAAGAAAATTATTAATCTGTTCCACTAAAGAAAAAGGTTTCTTTCTGTTTTTACTGTGTAACTTTGACTCCATCACTGTTTTTGAATGTTTGCTGTATATTTTAAACCTTGTTTAGAAAAACCTACTTTTTTAGAGACATGAGTTTGGATTCTTTCATTTTGAGAGAGAACTAAAAGGTTGGGGTCAGGAGTTGGGTTTCGTTTGTTGAGTGTATCTTCCCTGAAAGTTGTTATGAAATATGTACTGCTAAGACTTTGAGGTCTGAAAATTATGATGTTGTGTACTTTAACTTACATGTTTTGTGACTGAAATATTTACACACATAGGGATTTTATTATTTTAGAGACTTCAGACGTTTGATGCTCTGATTTTTTTCAGTGGTGCTGAGCATTCCTTCCACCAAAAGCCTGGACTTTTTTTCTGTTCAGCACTGAGGAGAATCAGGTGTTACTTGTTACTTTTCAGTGGCTTAGGACTTTTCCTTTCTGTTTGGTTTTTTTTTTTTTCACAGCAAAGTCTTTTGCTATCTTTTCAGCCTAATATTCCTTATCTTACATATCCTTACCTTACATATTCTCCAGCTAAAAATTTTGTACATTAGTGCTTTCACTTAAGATTTCTTTTTTTTTTTTTTTAGAGTGTATTCTTTAACAGTATTTCACCTCTTTCTTCTTAGGGAGGAGAACCCAAGCCATTAACGATCATGCTACACCGAGAAAATGATACTTTGGGATTCAATATTGTAGGAGGACGACCTAATCAGGTAACAAGAAAAGTAACTGCAGGTTATTTTGACCATACTTTCTGCTCCTGTAAACACTACTGGTAGTAAAAGACTTACTTTTGATGACAGTAGTTATGAAATCAGGCTCCATATGCAGAAGAACTGTATATCATCAGGTGTAATTTGAGTCAGTTTTGAAGACTTAATCTTTTGAGAATTGGATTATTCTCATTTTCGGGAAAGGTGTTCCCATTGTTTTTGCTCTAAAACTTTAGGCTGATCTGCATTCAGTTCCCATATGAGTAATACGTATTCATGCAAATTGTTCAATGGAAATCTCTGGGACTACTTATAAGAGTCATTGTTGCAGGATTAAACCATTGGAATTTTTGGAAATGACTTGCCTTTTTTTTTCCCCTTTCATTTAAAGGAGAGATGATAATTTGCTTCTATAGCTTATATAAGTTTAAGCACGTGTCCTGCTCTCACATGCCTTCTTTCAATTTTTTTTTGTGAACTGAAACAGAGTTTTCATCTACATCCTATCTTAAATCAATCTAGTCTCATCAGCCTAGGTTTAGAAAGTTCATTGGAAACCATAGCATATGCATAAGGATCACTACCTCCCCTAGAATATGCATTAAGAATATGCTTTTTTTTTTTTTTTACTTCATCCTTCCAAAAGCATTAATCAGGACTGTCATTACATATGAAGAGTAAAGAAACCTGTTAAACTGGAAAATTAATAGTTGATTGAAAAAGTCTTGGTAGTAATTATGCACTGATCAGGTTCTTGCTAAGTGGGAGCATTGTAACTTCCTGCTATTATTGAGGAGGGGAATGGGACCCTGTATATTAATTTGGCAATCTTCTCCTCTAAAGCTATATTTAGTGGTGCCAAAGAGTCTGTTCCCCTTAGCCTAAGAAGTTTACTGGCTGCGCTGCAGAAGTACTGTTCCCTGCGGGTAAATATGAAGACCAGCAGTTATCAAATGTTGGTGCTTTAGATCCAGAGCAATAGTTTCTTAGATTTTCTAGTGGAACGATGAGACAACAGGTGGCTGTAAGATAAAATACATGCACTTTGATTATATCCACATTGTGACTATAGCAGTAACAAAGTCCAGACAATCTTTAGTTTGGATTGCAGTGTGACTTCTGTTATTTACAGCTGTAGGAAAACTGCAGGGAAAAAAAAGAGAGCATGGTGTTCAGCTTTCTTGGGAGGGCAGCTGAGCTTCTCTGAAGTACTTACATGCTGACAATGCATATGGAACAGTTTTTTATGTTACATACTGTTAGGCTGTTTGAATGGATATTCTGGAAGTTTAAGGTGTAAATGATAAGTATATGAAGATTCCCAGCACTGTTCGTGGAGGAAACTGCTGATTGGAGAAAAGGAAATGATTGTGGCCTTCCATTAACGCTGGTAGTTGGAGAAGTTGGTGGAGCTGTTAGGCAGAGCTGGGTTGCAGGGGTTTTGAAGTCTTTGAAGTTTAATTAGGAAGTTCTGCTTTGTTTTGTTCTGTGATAAAAGTGAACACCACAGATATTTGGTAGGCAATTCTCAGGTATCTGTACAAGGTCTCGCTTAACGTATGTGGAGCCAAAGGATATAACAGCAAAAAAAGGATTGAGTTGACTCAAATAATAAAAAAAGAAAACTCTACTCAAAATCTTATATAGTAGAACAGGAATTGTTTGGTAACAAGACAAAAAGAGTTCCTGAGGGCAATCTGTACATTCAGGCTGTTCAGGGAAAAAGTGCCCTTGGGTGAAGCATTGGCTCTTGCAGCAAAAGAGCAGAACAGTGCTGTTATTAGTCACCTGAGTGGGAATGTGTTCTTTCACCAAATGTTTTTTTGTGGGAGATGTCCCTGCCCATGGCAGGGGGGTTGGAACTCAGTGATCTTTAAGGTCCCTTCCAACCCTGACAGTTCCATGATTCTGTAATTTATGTTTTATAAGTAATGCAGGTTTTCTTCAATGGAAAGCAGGTGACTCTTCGTGACTTAGGGAATGTACATACATACTTTCTGTTGGTTGTGTTTCACTTCAGTCTATAATAGGCTTCCCCACTGTTCACCTTCTACCTGGAGGGAAGAAGAGAGGAAAGGAGCAACTCATCACAAGCTTGTCTCTTATTTTGTTGGGAAAGGACTCATTTCACATAAGTGTGTGTTTCTGGGAGGTGATTCATTATTTTAATGGAGCAAGGTTGTTTTGATCCCTGCTTTGGTCCTGGGCCCCAGCTCTGGCTGGCTGGGAGGGCTGTCCCTCACACCAGGCTGCCGAGGTTGTCCCCACCCAGGACACCACAGCAAAGCCAGGCTGGAGGGAGGTGTGAGCTGTGAGCACGGCTCAGGACCCCTACAGTCACCACAGACTCAGCTAAAGCTTGGGTAAACCAATCATCTCCGTAGCTCCTCTCCAGCCCATGCTACCAGTGAGGACTACAGGTATCTTTTTCCTTACTGGCATATGGATTATTCTTGCAAAAGTCAGTGAAATTTCGTATGGAAAAAAAATACAACTTTATGTGGGTGAAGTTACTGTAATTTGCCCTTTGTTTTCTTAAGGAAAAAAAATCAAATCATGCCTTCTGCATTTTCATTCATGGCTATTACGCTTCTTTTATCAGAATTTCAGTTCTCACTGCTTAGATGGGAACTCAGTGGAGGTCTGTTCATCATTTCAAAATATTGCTGGAGCTGTTAATATATTTCCCTTTTGCTTCTTACCTGATACCTATGAGTCTCTGTGACAAAGGAAAATGAAATCATAGTCTGACTAACATCCTGTTGAACAAATATTTGTTAACCTGAAGTGTACTTGGGTTCAGTCTCCATAGGACAGTTGCCACATACTGTAAAGTGTATTTTTCAGCTGTCCCATTTTTTTGTTATGCTCTTGTCACTTTCTTAACGGAAAAAAATATAAAACATTTTCCCCATGAATGTATAGGACCTAGATCTAGAAATCTGTACACATATTAGTTGTGCTGTTGATCAGGTATTCACCATTTCTAGAAGGAACATAAACATCATATAAACTGCTGTCCAAAGCATAAATCATCTAGAGGAAGATTACTGCATTATTGCTTTCCAGGTTATTATTTGTATGAATACTTAAAAAAATACCTTAGAGTAGGCTGTGTCTGCCTGGTATTATTTCTTTATTAATAACGATTTAAAAATATTTTAAACTACCATGCAATGAAATTAAGTAATTTTAGCATGTGCAGCAACATCAGGTGTATTGCTCCAGCTGCGGGAGATAACTGCTTCAAATTTGACCTTCATGTGAGTTGGACTTAGAAATGTGTAGAGATCAACTACAAGGGGGTTCTCTTTTTTTTGTCCACAGCTGATCTGTGTGGATTTCACAGTTGAGCGAGTTCTCAATCTCCCATGTGAATAGGATTTATGAGGTTAACCAATTCCAACCAAATCTCATCACTGTTACATGCCAGCTAGCTAATGTCACTTTGTTCCTTGGAGCTTTATTTTCAAATGCAGAAAAAAGTTTGCAAGCAGCAGTACTGCAGGAGCCCTTTTCTTCCTGAGAGAAACACTTGTGCATCCATTTTTACTAATATTTTCCTCTCTGCTTTTATGTAATACTTGCTGTCTGCTGTGAAGTTTGGGTTTGCTTTAAATATTTTAGCTGAGATCTGATTACTGTTGCACCCTGTGTCTCATTTAGACTAAAATAACCAGAAGTAAATGGATAATCGTATAAAAATGCTGGAATAGTTCATTAATTCTGTCCTTTTGATTAATGACTAGTTTGTGTTAAGCAAGTTAAAAAAAAAATCCCAAAGATCTTAATTCTTAGCTAGAAAAGTGAGCTGCATATTTCAGGTGGATTTGCATTTTTTGTTGCTGCTGATTTTAGTACTATTTCATTTCTTGTACTAATGTGGCCCTTTTTTACAACTTCCCTATCGTCTGGTACAGAAAAATCAGGAAGAATCTGCTGAGGGAATTTATGTGTCAAAGATTTTGGAAAATGGACCTGCAGACAAAGCAGAAGGCCTACAGATTCATGACAAGATTATTGAGGTAAGGAAAAAAACAACCCGCCGGTGGATTAGTCTATTATCAGATTAATCAAGGATTTGATGGTTTTTACACTAAGTACGTTGTAATTTTCCTCTTTCGCTTTGTCTAAACGTGATTCTTGTACACTGAACTGCTCGAACGTTTCTCAGATATGAGGACTCATGATGGATTTTTCCAACAACAGCTAAATGCATTGATCTTGGGATTTAAGCGGAGTAGAGGTGCAGATGCTGCAATAGCAGTCAGAAGAGGCATTTTGTATTTCTTTTCATTAACTTGAGAAAGAAGGCAAATGACTCTATGGACATGCACAGGTTTGGTGAAATTGATTTTGCCCTGCGTAGGGGCTGTTACTGTGGTGACTCTGGTGTGCTGCAGAGAAGCTGTACTGGTAAGCAGTGCAGTGAAACTTCTTAAACAATTAGAGAAAGTACTTTTTGCTATACGGTCAGAGGTAGATCATATATTGTTTTCATCAGGAATAATATAGCTCTTTTACAGTCATGTAATATCCTAGCATGGAAATTCTCAAGTTTGTTCCTGTGTCGTATGAAATTTTTTTCCCCATAAAATAGCTATAATTTAAAAAGAAAAAAATGTCAATAACTCAGTCTGAAGAATTGATTGCTGCCTAACCTACATGTGCAACCATAGTTAGCCGTACAAGCAGTCTCAAAGGAACAGTTTCAGACTCCTTAGGGTGCTGTCAAAACGGCATGTCACATTGCAGCTCGAGTACAAGCCTCTGAATGACAGCATGTACCGGTGGCTGCTGGGTTTGTTTAGGATACATCCCTCCAGCCTTGGGTTTAGGGGAGGCTTAGAAGCGTGGTGTGAACTTGCCAGTTGGATGGGGTTTTGAACAAAGACACACGAAACAAGTGGATTGGAAGACAAATGCTGAGTGCTGCTGCTGGCTTCTTGCATTACGTCGCTGTTACAGACTAGAAAGATAAGCCAGGAATGTTTGAATATTGGCATTGCTCTTAATGTTGGGAGCCTAGAGCAGTGTGTGAAACCAAATTATTGTATTTTCTATAAAAGAAAGCTCATGCTCTTAGCTGGCAGATACATGCATCTCTAGTAGAAACCAAGCTGGCTGAGCAGAACTAAACTTGCAGTATAATTCTTATCTCCCCAAGATACACAAAAAGCTTTTGCAACCAGTTTTTTTTGTGATAGCAGCCCAATGCTGAACAAATCTATTTTCTTCTGACATTACTATTTCACTTAGCACGTTGCGTTTTCTACAGACTGACCAGCTGTGTAGCTTTATTCATTTACTCAACATTTCCTGCTTTATTTTATTATTTTTTTACAATGCCTTGATTTTTAAGACAAAATGGAATGGTTTTGGATGAAGGATGAATAAAGTCACAAACCAGCATGTATTAAACATCAGATCATTTCTCAGAATGCTACTATAATCAATGCTTGACTTTTATTTGTTGAAAAATCATATTGATATTTAAGTTGCTACCGAGAACATACAGATTTCGGTTCCGTGTGTAATTATAGATTCAATCTAGCATAAATATTCTTACACCTCTGAATGGAGCACTGTTTTCACCATATTAATATACAACAGTTTTGTATAGCATTTAAAAATGTTCAGGAGTAGGCCAAATATTCTGCTAAATGTTTCAGTATTTCAAAATTTATTAGACTAAAATAAAAAGAGGAGGAGAAATAGTGAAATGAAGACTTTATAAACAAAATGGAAGTAAGTAATTGTTCCTCCTTTGTGCTAGATTTAGGAAGCTGCTGGAGTCAAAAAGTTGAATTTTTTCCTTGCCCATACATAGCTATCGATTTTTTTCTTGTGGCAGGATGCCCTGCCAGCATTGCTGTGGTTTATTGTGAAAGATCAGTATGAAAGCTTTTGCTGTGAGGAAATAAGTCAGATGGTGCAACTGTTTCAAAAATGTTGGCAGATAGACAGAATGTGAACTTTGGTGAAAAGTTGATAGAAAGTGGGACTTCTTATTATAGCTTGCTTTTCACTCATTCAGCAATCTGATCTAATGGGTGATATTTTATGAGTCCATTTCTCAATAATCAAGAGCAGAAGGAACCGATGTTGTTTGACGAGACTTTAATAGCTTCAGTCAGCTGTTTGGCAATGTGATGCCCGGGGTGTTTCCAGCAATGTGTGGCTAATGAGATAATGGACAGAACTATCCCATTAAATCAGGAGAAAATCTGTTCTCAAGGCGTGTTGCTAAATAAAGAAGGTAATTTGTTTCAGTGCTTTATCAGATGTTTAACAAATGTTAACTGCACGTGGTTGACTGCAATGAGTTGTGCACATTTCAGATGACCATCTCGTGGCTAACCTGGTGCAGCAAATGGATTTCACAGTCCTATGGCACTGGCGGCTGAAATTGTGAGCCAAGCCTGGCAGACATAAGTAGTGCTGCCTTTTACTTTATATATGTCATGGCAGCAACTTTTCCAAATAATTGTTACGGTATTTGAAGGGGGGCCAAGGGGAAAAACCAGATTTCTTTCTTTAGGTATTTATTCTAAGTGTGAAAATGCCACTCAAATTACTTGAATGCCTGGAGGGTTTTGAGATCAGTGTACCCAGAATATGGGCCATAGAGCCTCTTTGACACTTTAATCTTGCAGTTGGCATTTATTTAAGCTTTACCCTCAGGTGAGTGTATTTTGTGCTTGAGGACCTGAAAGCTGAAACAGATGCCTGTGGACTGGCAGAGTGGTGGTGGGTGAGGGTGGCAGGGAGAGATGAAGGACAGCAAGGACGTGGTCTATCTGCACTGGAC
>NW_009711784.1:0-18963 GCF_000703405.1 Apaloderma vittatum
AAAGAAAAAAAACGAGGGAAAGAAAAAAACGGGGAAAGAAAAATTGCAAGATAAACTATTGCAGGATTCTCTTCCATTTCATTATTATTTGTTATTAGAGTCAGGCTATCACCCAGTCCTAGCCTCATGGTATTAGGCATAGTCACATATCACAGAGCAAAACATATTTAGTGCCTTAAAACCTATGCATAAATGGGGATTAAAAATAGAACAAGATAACAATAAAAATAATCCAATTTGCATTAAAAGCATGCAAAAGCCATTCATTATTAAGTGTTTTTCAGTTTTGCATGGAGAAGACAAACGTTTACAAATGATTTCAAGGAGCACTTTATTTACAGGAAACTGCTCATGTTACATAGGAGAAATCACAAACACTGATAGCTACAACTTAGGCAGAAAAAGTGATCAACAATTAGAAAATAAAGGAAGACTACATCCTCTGGGGAAATTTTCTGTGAAACATTTAAGTTACTGTTACGTTTTTGATGAAATTTGATCAGAGAAACCTCTCAGGTGCAGTAATACTGAGTTTTTGCTAAAGAACCAATCAGTTATTTAAAAGTTCTACGCAGCTTTTAAACAGTTTTCAGAAGAGGATTTTGTAACTTCTGCAATTCACATGTAGCAATATGATTTTAACACCAGATGAAAACAAACAGCACATTACCGTGTGAGCCAGCCAGAGGACGCCAACAGAAGAAACAAACCCTCAAAATCAGATCACACACATTCCTAAAATTTGACTACTTCACTGCTCTGAGGATAGCTTTAAAAAGTATGCTTATTTTCAAAGATGACTTTCTTTTTTCAAACCATTCCCTAACTGGGACCCCATGAGAAGTCACGGAACTCTACAAGTGGAATTGACAATTAAAACTGCACAACAGACTGGAAGCCTATGAGTAGGGCTGTAGCTTTGGATCACCAGCACAACCATCTGTAACTCCCCTGTTGCATATAGAAATGCCAGTGAGCACGTGGGGGTGAGGGTAATGGCCTTTCTTCAATTGTTTCTGGGCCTCAGGAGTTTAATTCAGCTCCACAACTGAAATTACATAGTGGGAGAGAAAGGGAGAAAAGGCATTTTCTGCCAAAAAAAGCTCTATACCTGCAACCTATTACTCCCATATTTCTTCAAATATAGGCTTTTGGTACGAATTAGGGCACTGGATTAGCATTACATGTTGCCATCCAAACCAAACTAAACACAGCATCTATAAGGGCTTCCCAAGACACTCAAGTCTGTTGTTACTACAAGGAGGTTATAGGTTTGGACCATACCCAGAAGCCACAGCCAGCAAAAATAACTGTTTTCTTTTTAGCCTAGAGAGAAGTTTTCTGTTATAAGTCGCCTCCAATGCTTCCCATTGAAGTGTCCTGCTCACTCCTTCCTAAGGGTAGCAAAATGAAAGGGTGATAATTTTAGGCACTTCCTGGTTTGGACAGGATAGGCCAACTGTATACATGTGTGTATCCGAGATTACCACACAGACTGATATTCCTCCACGTGTTATAAAAAGAAAAACCACTAAGCCAAACAAGCTGTTCCCTACTGCAATTTTCTGCAGCAATACACTAGCATTAAGTGTACTCCCCTTAAGCACAGATTTATCCCAAAGAAGTACTAATAAACTTTTACAGCACAATTTGCCATTATGTGTTTCATTTATATCATTGTGTACGAAACACCAGCTTTGAAAATTCCTAAAATGGTAGTGTTGCTTTCTTTGTTGCTTCTTTCCACCTGAGAAAATAAGCTCTTTCATTAATCAGGAGTACCAAAGAAAGCAAAAATACGCCTATCCATCATTACTTGCCTTTGGAAATTGCTTTTCCTAGCACAAAGTCCAGCATCTCTTTTATCTTTGTTTGGCCACTCACTTCCTAAAAGTACTGTCACTGGGAAAAGTGATGACTCCTCTCAGACAAAAGTTCCATGGATGGCCTCTCCAAGTTACGGGCTCTGCTATCCTACTCCCTAAGAGAGCCATGCTTCAGCCAGGAAATCTGCCCCTCCTTTGGGCAGCTTTAATCTGCAAATGAAATGTTTTGAAGAACTAGACTATCAGACAGAAACGCATCAGTGGATAGACAGTAATGCCAAGCATGTACCTGCTACTGAATGTCCAAGAGCAGCAGTGCAACGTCATGCTTCATTAAGACTTTACATGCAGTAAACATAATTCGCAACTCTGTTAAAATGTAAGAATTCTACTTGAAAAATAAGTCATATTTCTCTCCTGTTATAGAATATATCAAAGGCATAAGTTTATCAAAGGTCTCAAGATCAAAGATTCGGATCCCTTTAGTCTTTAGGAAGGAATACTACAGTTTAAAGAAGGCAGGCAAAGCAGAATTTCAGCAGCTGCTGTACTGTAAGTCTACAGACTGAGTCTCATCCAAGACAATATTTATTTAATTTGGGGAGCATAAAATCTCTCTACTTGGATTTATGAACATGATTAATCAGTCATTTGTCTGACAGCAGCTCCACCAGAGCAACCAATTTTCTGCCTGGGCCATCAACAACATACCTGATTTTTTTCATACATGCTGTCAAAAGCCAAAGAGCCACAGTGAACTCAAGTAGCTAATTTGCTACCCTGCTAAACTAGAGCTTGAAACAGGATGGGGTCTTTTGTTTTGTTGTTTTAGTAATGGACAAGCTTCATACAAAGCAGAAAACACTCAAAGACACTCTCCAACCAGAAAGCAGGATACATTTGCCACCCCTTTATACCATCAGACGGGGTGTGTGTTGGGAATAAAAATGTGATTTCTTTAAAAACTTGGGAAAATGGGCAGAGAAGGGCATCTGGACAAAACCTCTAGTTTCACCTTAAAGCTGAAAATCTCCCACTGGCCTCAGGACACAAGACCCTTTGAGTTACAAACCACACCTACAGTTACACAGCCCAGTAAAAAGCTCCTGAGCAGTCAGTAGCACAGTATCTGCTATAATTTGCTCCCCTGTGTTGCTGCACTACTGGCCCTAGCAGATCTTGCAGCACTTTACTTGCAGCATGGGTTCCTTCTGAAAGTGTGCTAGTGTCAGGCATATTTGGCAGCTTATTTTAGCCACGTTGTGAAGGACAGTTTCAAATTAGAGTATAAGCTCATCTTTGAAAGTCAATCTTACTTGCTCTTGGTGAACCTTACAAAAACCTTTGGAAAGCCAAAGACAATGTCATGGTCATTAACGGTGTTTAAATCTTGATACTGTTAATGGTTCAGCTGAAAGATGTCGGTCTTCCCACCAACTCCTAATACTGGTACATCTAAATCTCTGTACTTAAGAAGCAATGAAAAGGAACCCAGAGTTATGCAGCTAACAACTGTTGGTCCCTTCTCCATATGAGCTACTCAGGAAAAAATGCAGCTTCTCTTCTCCATGGCTTATTTTTCAAGATGAGGTATCAGCTTTACACAGAGTTGGTCAGAGCACTTATGAAAGGAGAGGGTTGATCACAGCAGAGAAAGGCAACAGAAAACACCGTATTTTGCTAAGATTGTATTTACTTTGCTAGAGGGGAGGCAAGCTGTGCTAACAGATTATGAGCACACTTTGCACCGTTTTGGAAAACAGAATTGTTCTGGAAAGTGTGCTTCTGTAAATAAACCTCTGCGCTTCATGATCACCCAACCTATCGCACAGTCCTTTAAGGGCTATGATTGCATTTGGCTCAGCCTGATAAGTTTCTCCAGTTGGCTCAGCAAAAGGGGGAAAAAATAAAAAATACATAAAATAACAAAAAGGAACAAACCCAAAGATATCACCTTTACTCTTGGTCTTAGCACTGAATCTCGCCGCAGTAATCATTCCTGGCAACACTACACAGCAGCTTTCATCTTTCTTGCAGTAATGATAAACTTTCTGCTGCAGGCTGGAACAGGTCAGCGCTTCCTTTGTCTGCCCAGTGGTCCAAACCCTGTGAAATTCTAGATAACCGTGACTAAGTTTTCATAGCTGTTGCTGCTGTGAAAGCAATCTCTGGTTCAAACGACTTGCTCTGATTTCTCTCCTCTCCCAGGGAGAGGTAAGTCACCACCAAGAGGAGCTGCACTCACTGAGGGACTGGTTTTCACCTCTTCCTCAAAGCAGTGGTTATCATCTATGTCCAATATATGATCTATCACTTGTAGCAACAGTCCCAGGAAACGCCTTGCAAATATGAGCAACCAGGCTCATCCTGGAGCCACCAAACCGAATCTGAAGTTCAAACCTAATTTCAACAGCAAGCTCTGCTGATAAAGCCCCCTTCCAAAAGGCTCCATGTTGGCAGTATGTAATAAAATAGCCCCATTTAAAAAACAAACAAAGAAACAAACAAACAGAATTTCATATCTTGAGAGTCTCTGTCTCTATTCTGTAACACCATCAGCCAGATCTTAACACAGAGATGCTAATTCACACAGATAACTTTCAGAAGAAAGTTCATCTCGCAAATGATCAGAACGATACCACCTCTACATCGCGTGTGGTGGTGAGACTGTGTGGATACATTTTACAGTTAGCTGTGCTGGCAGCACTGCGTTGCAGAATTAAGACTTTCATCCTTGAGCTCTTTTCTAAACAAGTACATAACTCTTGCTTGCTAATTATGAAAAGAGACCCTGACCAGCTGAATCTAGCTCATGTTGGGGGTTTGTCCATGAGAACGAACAGATAAGAGGCTTCTCGTACACAAGATGTGCATGGGAGTGAATGGGATAGTATGATCGAAACAGACCTGGGAAAATCTGTTCTCCCTGTGTGATAAGAGAGTGATTGAAGGATTAGATGAGCTAATAACAACCCTGGCTGCATAGTCTGGTCTCTTGTTTGTAACCCACAAATAGTGCTTCTTGCTAAGAAGCATAAATATGTGTGCTGCTTGCTTATAGCCAATTAGCGTAGAGCACGTCGGAATTAAGGAAGCTATGAAGTGTACATTAACCGCAGTTGTAAGCTAATAAAGTGGCATTTGCTTGATCACATTGATCATCAGCAGTGTCTGTGAATCCCGCGCCAACAAGACCAAATGCTTTGGTACTCAGAATCCAGAAAAAAAACCAAAACAGATTACCATGGATTAAGAATAAAAGACTTCAAAACATGCCATGCCCTCAGATGATACCATACAGCTACAAAGCGAGTAACAGTCACAACCACAGGCGGTGACTAATATTGGTGAGCACTAGAGATGAAGTTGTGTGAGATTAGCAGCCCAGAGTATCTTTAGAGACCCAAGGTAACAGTGATGCATGGCAGATGAAGGCCAGAACCATACTTATAAAAATGCAAATTTCTGGCTACCACAATCCAGCAGTGAAAAAAACACAGCTGTGTGATTTTTGTTGAAAAGGCAGCATTTTATTCCAAACCTGCTTGTATAAACACAGCACGAGTTCCTCACCTACACACTGCTATGAAAAGCCTTTGGTATCACTGCTCCTCTGTTGATTCTCAGCCCCATTCTCTCCATGAGCTACAACCAGATCCATTAAAGTCAATATGATGAGCGACATGAGACTGCTTAAACAACCAGACAGTCATCAAGACTAAGATCTCTGGAAAATATAAATATGTATCTGGTTTAATCATGCACCAGGACTGCTGATGGTGTTTGAAACTATTACAGTGTTCACTCTGCACACAGACAGCAGTGTCTAGTAGCAACAGGCAGCCCAGCCAGAAGCATCCAGATGATGCTTTTGTAATAAATGCAAAAAATCACACAAGGGTCTTTCACCATCATCGTCAGTACACCTTTGTTACAAATCAAGGAAGATGAATTTTGACCCCACACAGATCTGCAGGCACAAGGTGCTTTGCTGTTGGCATCAAATTCTCTTGTGCTATCCACAGGTAAATCTATCCTAAATACGAGGGAAGTAGAGGTAAGCAGAAAACAATCAAGGCAGTTACTGCCAATGAGAAACAATGTTTCTTCAGATCTGATGCCCTAATCACAGAACATCTTAAACTCACAGGTCAAGTCTTCTGAGCACCAAGCAGTGCAGCTCCCAAGAGAAAAATTTGCGTTTAAGCTGGAGGCCCAGATTTAAGATTAAGGATACACCTGCAAAGGCTCCAAATCCATTCATTTTCTTCATCTTTTCTGCTTCTATCCATTTCTGCACCTTTGCTCCTTCTCCTTTTAGTAGCACAATTTGTTTTCTCACATTTGTTTGCCATATCTTCTATCAAAAAACAAATCCATTTTTTAGGAAAAAAAATCCATTTTTTAGATTTAAATTTTTGCTTCATTTTTCTCCAGCAAAACTGATGGAAAGTTACCATGTAATGTATTTTTCTCCTGTTACTAGTTTTACCGTGGCTGAAGGAGACTGGCAGCACCATCATTCCCAGGTGACTGGAGGAGGAACAGTCGAACAGCAGAACACCTCCCAAGAGACAGTGAGCATCAGCAATGCACCAACGTAAGAAAACTAGGGATGCTCCTGCACTTGATTAAGGGCCACTTGCACCAGCTGTCCATTTTCTACCGAATATATCAGTCAAATTCCTAAACGTTGTTTAAATTAAAACAAATTCAGCTTTTGCAGGTAACACCTGAGGTGCTGTGAGTATTGGACTTACTGCCTAGGTACAGTAGTTTATTCATAAGAAATCATCAAACAGATTCTAATTAAGAATGGCATAATGAAAGAAAAAGATTCAGAAAACTGCATCTCTCCTCTACTTCCCCATCCCCTCTACAAAATAAAACTGAAAGCATTTTAAAGTTCAAAAGCATTTTATTTTCATTCTCTGTTCTCAAATAGAAAAAAAAACAAAACAACACATTTTCTCACAAATTATTCAGTAGCCAGCCAGAAGATCCAGTTCTGAGCTACACATGTCCTACAAACCTTCAGAGATCTATTTATCTCAGAGATTCACTTATCTGCAGTTAGGAGGAAAGACAGACTTTAACACTCAAATTCATTAGCAGCAGTAAGAATAGTAGCTCTTGTCCTGAGAGGAGAGCACAAATAGGAAAAAAAGAGATAAGCTCAAAACATTAAGACTTACCAATTACAAAACCTTTTAATGCTTATCCCTGTCAGCTTACTTGCAGCCTGCAACATCTCCAGTGCTCAGTTTCACTGTGGTCTTTTGAGGTCAAATCTGTCCCAAAAAATTGTGGCAAGCCTGTATAGGTATGGTTTTTCCACGACTTCTTTCAGACCTTTTGTTTTATGCTTCCGGCAAGCTAGAACTACATGTTGGGAAGACAACGCCATCCAGCATAGCCTGGCACAGGCTTTCATTTAACTAATACAAACTATGGAGCTCTGCTGTATGCCATTTGGGCCGGACACCTTTTTACCTAGAAGAGTTTGCCGAGCTAGCACATGAGGTCACACACAAGCCCAAACAGTGTCTCTTATCCTTGATCACAGAGAGTCCACAACTGGCACCCGCACATTACTGTATAAATCTGCTTGTCACCAGGGATTCAAACGAACAGTAATAAAGTGAACACATTAATGACACAACGGCAAAGAGCCCAATTTGCCATGGAGGCAAATTCATCAGCCATATAGTAAAAAAAACAAGGAAAGTCTAAGTGAAGTACTTCATATATTTTAAGCCCACATCTTTTATCATCCATTCCATCACAAAACTGTGCAATCAAGGAGATTTCCAGCTGGAGTTTGGGGATTATTTTTTTTTGTTTTTCAGAGCTTTTGTTTCTGTTTTACTAGCTGTTACTTAAGGAGAGCAGTGAAAGATCGTGACCCCATTTCCACTCCAGAGTCTGCAGGGCTCGCTTTGATGTTTCTCAAGTCATGTAGCCTTGTGGATCATATCACCTTTCCCATGAAAACACAGTGATTATCGTTCTCCACTACTTTGCATTCTCTCTCACACGAGGGAATGACACTTCCTGCTATTCTTCGAACTGTGAAAAATAGCTGCTTATTTCATATAGAAAGCCACTAAGTAGTCTTGTTTGTTAACCAGCTATTTTGCTCGGAGTTGTTGGTATTTTTAAACATGATTAAACGTTTCTCTTGCCTATAAAAAACAAATTTCTCAGAAAAATAGTTCTTATCTTCGCATTTCCCAACATCAGCTAGAAATGCTATAATAAACTGAATTGTTTCCTGAGCATGTGTAGCTCTTTAATGGATTCTCTGTAGTACCCAGAAACTACAACATGGCTAGTGTGAAAGAAATCATTACTGGCTTAGGATAGAAAGGTTCCTTATCACCCAAATGCAATACATTAAAGCCTAACCAGATGTGCTCATTTGAGAAAGACCAGCATTAGTAAACTTACAGCCATATTTCCTATATAATGGTAATCTCATAGGTCCACATTTTCTTTAACAAGCTTTTCCACAGCAGAAAGCAAAGGTTGTTACAGAAACAAAAAAGCCACAAAAGATATCTAGCCTCTTCCTAGAGATTCATACAACAGGACAACATTTCCTCCTTGGTGGTCCCCTTATTTTATTTTCTGTCAACAGCCACACACAAAATGCTGATAAAGTCAAAGGATTAATTTTATCTCCTGTTCTCACAGTTTTTAGGTACAAAGAAGTTTCCTGGAAAAGTTCATACATTTACGCATATCTGGACGTGCTGGATTCTCAAAAAAAGACAGCGTCAACTGACATCCACAGAATTTAGGTTACGCACTTCTATGGGAAATGTCCTTCAGTAAGGAGGATATGCAACTCACCATGCAACCATACTTCTCACTAGACTGGTGGTATAGATCAGTGCTTCTAAGACACAAGGTTTAAAAGATAAACCGCCTTCTTTTACAATATTAAAATCCATTCTCTAAATTTCTTAGCTGAGAAGAAAACTATTGTGCTTGCTTTGCAAACAGAATGATACCTGGGTGTTATTTCTTCAGCAAGAGCTGCCAAGCAAAGATAACTGCAGTCCTAGCAGACTCTAGACAAAGAGTTTGTCACAGGAAGAACTGACCCCTTCTATGTCTCAGCATGTTTGGAAAGTGCTGTCTGTATCCCTAAGACATGATACATGTGAAATTAAGTTACTCTACTGCTATTTTCAAGCTCAGATGAAATCCAGGGTGCTCTTCAAATGCAAGAGCCCAACTGCTTCAGGACAGACTTCATGTTATCCTGCCATTCCCATGCAGATTGCATCACCAGCCCTTTGCACAGTCAGATCTTACACAAAAATAACCAGAACAAAACTTTGCCTCCTTATTTTCAATATAACAAGTGTAGCAACAAACCAAGCCGGAAGAAGAAAGAAATACCCTGTAAGTGTGCCTGATCAAAAGTAAATAAAATACATATTTCTGGCACCAGGTCTTAGAAAAAGAAAAGAAAAAAAAAGAGCTGAATTGCAGTGAGGCCACCATAAGTAAGGACAGGAATGAACTGACCTTGACATACGCTAGGTATTGCTCACACTTTTCCTGCATGTATGATAGTTGTAACTTCTCTGTGATTTGCCCCACTGTCTCTCCAGAAGTCACAAAGTAAACTCTGGGTTGTTGGCTCTTTTCCTTCTTTGTCACATCAGCTGTCAAGTTATAAATCAAACCTGTTTTAAAAAGGAAGAAGAAGAAAACAAAGGATGTCAGTGAACAATAGTTATGTTCTAGCAACCTGTCAATGGATCCTGTTGCCCCTGGGGCATGTGTGCTTAAAGAAAGGTCAACTCTTGCAGGTCCTCAATCAATCATGAAGTTTCCTGTGACTGCACAAAACCAAATTCAATTACTAAGGTACTCTCAGGTTTTGTGTCGCTAAATTCCCTAGCCCATCCTTTCCTGCAGGAAATGCTGTGTAAAAATACATCTAGACACACACAAAAAAAAAAGAAACAAAAGATGTTTAAACTATGTTGCTAACAGAAAAGGCAAAAAACAAGACACAAACAACAAACAGCAGCATCAGCCTCAAGTTTTGTTTTCCTTCTAGAACAGCACAAACCATGCAAAAGTCAACCAGGATGTGGCACTTCCTGACAATTACTTTTGTTGATTTGCAGTCATCTTAGCATTTAGACCTTAACTGGAGGTCGCTGCCTTGCACTCCCTATCCCCCTCCTAGATGTTACACATCCCTGGCAGTTTATACAAGACATACCCAGAGACTAACGAGTTGTATCTCAGTAAATCCTGTTTCCTGCTCTTCTACAGGATATGTAGCTTAACACAATTGGCTTGTGACTGCCTGTACCCACGTCCAGAAGAAAACTTACTTGTTACCTGAAGTATCTGTGCAATGCTTGAATAATTCAAGCTGCCTACACCTCCTCTGTTGGTAAATGCGGCCACAGGAGCAAAGAAACTGCAACAGAAGCACAAGTGCTCATTCTGCTGCTGTCTGCAGACACTCACTGGCTGTGAGGTCCTTTCACTTATCACAGACCACAACTTATACTGATTCCAGCTGCTATCAAGGCAATAATGGGAATACCGTGACATTGGCTCACTATAAACACCTTAATTAGCTGATAATTTTCATAAGCAACAGTCAGCACAAGCTCCTGTGCTGATCAGTTACATATGTAGGGATCTCGCCAAATTATTGCTTTGGCTTTATTTATAAGTCCTAAGTGACTGATGCCAAATAATACGGTCCCCCTAAATGTAAACTTTTTTTAAAGCCAGGTTTTTATAAACAATCAATGTAAATGTAACACATTCCTGGACTGAAGTATTCCATACCAAATTTCAGCAAGGGGTCTTTGCTGGCTTTTGTTGTTCTATTTCAGTTTGTGGTGGTGTTTTGTTGTTTGAGTTTTTTTTCAAATCAATGAAAATCCTCATCTCTCTAAATTAACACAGCTGCCAACAATATCACCTCCAATAATTTCTCAACCAAAATTTCATTACTTTTAAGAATTTATTTAAAGATGTTGTAAAACTTGGTGCAAAAGTCTCTGTGAACATTCATAATTCCAACCAACCTCACTTCTATTTGCAGTGTGTTGCATCCTGATGAAAAGCTCATTCAAAAGTTCATGCAAAGCAACCAGAGGTACACCCTAGGTAGTAAGAAAAGCCACAGCTGGGGAAACAACATAACTTCCATCACAGGGCTCCAGTTTGAACTTTTTTTGCTTGCTTTTGCCAGAATAACTTGCTTAGAAAGACAATCCCTTGGAAGTGTTTCAAACTCTGACCCTTTCAGCATCAAAATCTCTCACTGAAGTGGTGTTTGCTCAGTCCCACTAAAGAGCACCAGCTAAACAGAGCTTAGCCTGTTTAAAATTCCTGCAGCCTCCTTCTTAACTTTTTTCTTTTTAAAAGCATGCACATCCCACACCCATCCCCAATTATCTCCCTTCAACCTTCAAGAGCTCACATGCATGCACGCATGCCGAGATCTGCACCAGCGTCTACCAAGAATAAAGACAAGAAAACCTGTTAGCAAGCCCAGGCCTTGCGTGGGCAGAGGCAAAAAGCCCTGGGGGTAGAGGCAGCCCTCTTCCATGAAGGAGCACCAGAGCAAGGCAGGGCTGCAGGCTTGCAGGGATGCCTGGGAGGGTTAAGAGGCTCTCCAAAGGAAATGCGACCTATTACTGACACTGAACAATTCCTCACTGCAGTCATGCAGACGCATCCGAACGCAAGGCCCAGACCAGGCCTCTGAGTAAAGCAATCCCAGCTACTGTCTTTCCAAAACAGCACTGGATGTTTTCAATCAAGCAGCACAGTTCCCATCCTACACCCTGCCTCCCCTTTATTTTGACAACTTGTTTCTATGTTATATCCAATGACATCACATCAGTGGAAAAAATGAAATATCATGAGTAAGGTGGTTTTTTTTCCTCCCATCCTTAGCTTCATTGCTTTCAAAAAGCAGCCAGGGTGGGGAGATAACTGGCCAAAGTTAGCACTGCCGGTGGTGTAAGTTCCTCCAGCTCACTCCAGTACAAAATCGGGAGACAAGTTTTTGCTAGCAAATTAAATCCTGCACTTAATGCCTTCATATATTTGTCCACCTTTAAGCCTGGCTAGAAATGTTTCTAGTGAACTGGTCCCTCAACTTCACACGATCAAAATAAAACCCTGGCATGGATTAGATAAGCTCAGATGAAGAGCTTGATTCTTCTAATGACTATTTCTTTTCCATAACTAAAGTTAAAAGCCTTAAAGCTTCAATAACAGCTCCCTCTCAGAAATTTTTCATCATACCTGAAAGAAGACTGCCAGCCAACAGACCAGGTGAGTTACTCCAGAAAGTAACAGATGCAAGTAAATGGCAGCAGGCATTTTATAATGGATTTTTATGCTACGTGGCACATACATACTCATGATGCAAGAGTCATCTCTTGAAGCAGAGAGTAGTGAGGAGGGACTGAAATCAGAAAGCAGTATCCCATGAGTCAAAAGAGCAGTCATGCTAATGGAGGGGTTACACACCCCAAGCTGCCTAGCACATCTCTTTGTTGCCCACTTAGATGATGTTACAGCACACAAAAAGCTGCTGGCAAAATGTTCAGCAGAAATAAGCGCATCCATAAATGCTTGTCAAACTACTAGCTGTAGTACTGGTTCGCAGGAGTGGCACCACTTGGAGAAAATTAAGAATTTAATAAATAATAACAAAACCCCATTGGAAGAGGAATGTGCCTCTTTGCCATCTCTATCAGTAATTACAAGGAGAAAATGATTCATAAACTTTGCTTGCAGAAAAAAAATCCTAAGGAACAAAAGTATTGAAAAATACTGCCTAGCAAATGACAACATACATAGAACATCCCCTATCCTCTTCCAGGAAGCTTCCATTTTATGCTTACTTGAAATCTTGTTTCAAATCCTGTCTCACAGTGTCGTCCCTAGCTTCCACATAAGCAGTCTTTCTCACTGCTCCACACACTGAACAACACAACCCTCCAGCATCCCTGCTTCTGAGGCATTCAGAGGGTAGCACTGACTCAGGTCTGCATCCAAGCAGACTGGAAAAAAAGAGAGACAGACAGAAATAATAGTCCTGCACCAAACTACAGCAGGATACAGGTAAGAAAAGGAGTGTCCACTTTTGTCAGGCTTTGAATCAGGCACGTCTCTTCAGCCCTAGGAACACAGCCAAATAGAACAAAAATAACAATCTATTAACCCCCACTAATGTCACACTGGTCTTTCAGGTGACAGTATTTGGCATATGAGGAAATGGATCAACACACAAGTGATGCACATCTCAACTGAAGAGTACAGAAGAAACTTTGAAGTAGTTTCTAACGTATACACCCAACTCTAGCCAAATGTCCAAACTCTTTCATTTTCTCAGCCACTAAAATTCACTTAATTCTCACAGTGGCCCTATTATTATTGTAGTCATAGTTATTGTAGAGGAAATTATTCAGCCTATGGCCACAAGTTCTTCTGCAGGGATGACTACAGCAGCAGCGCTTAATGAACAGAGATGAAGCAGCCTCTGTTTTCTTGTCCTGGTCACCCAGAAGCGCACGGTCTGAACAGGCTGAAGCTTGCTCACCAAGGATAGGCAAAGCCTTTCTCTCATCCCTGCCTTTCCTGTGGGTACAGAGACCCCTGGGGAGACAAAGCAATGAAGCCTCGAGTGAGGGAGGAACAGCCTGAGTGAGATGCTCAGCTCTGCAACAAGCACTGAGGCAGAACAAAGGGTCAGACAATATCTGGCACACAACGCAGAGCACATGCTTCTCTTGGTCATGGCTCTTTCTTGAGACAAAACCATTTCAGCCAATTCATAGTTCTGAAGAACACAGTCTGCAAACAGGATCCACAAAATGGATGGTAATTATATTATCATTGGCAGTACTAAACCATTTCAATAAACACAGATACCCAGAGAGCTGTTACATGACCAGTAGTACTGCAACTAAAACTAGAGGAAAAAAAAAAGGAAAAAAGAAAAAAGGCTGGGGAAGTGTGATGCAGTGCTAGATGAAGACTACTTTCCTTCACATGCCAGTTAACAAAATAGTCACATGTTCAAATAAGCACTGAAGACACAGAGAAGAATGCTGCTTGAGTTTCTAAAGCTTTTGTAATAGGTGACCAGCTCCCCAAAGGCAAGAGCAAAGATCATCTTTTCACCAAGAAGCAGAAGTCTTAAGCATTCGGGCTGACAAGCCTTAGGGGAGCGGTGCTCCTGGTGAGCTCTGTATTCTCACCATCTGACTTAACAGACTGCCCCCAGACATCCGAAGATGAGATGATCCCAACATTTTTAGCCACAAAAGTTTGGCACAGCATTTTAACACCTCTGTATGCCTTTCAGAGTCTGAACTGGATAGTAATGTACTTACAGGGATATTCTATTTTCCCCTCTGACACATTTAACAACACAGGAGAGGGTCTGTTTCAGTATTTCCATTAATTGTTCAACCCTTTGTTAATTGATACTCTTCAACTGCAACATAATTAAAATGGCCTGACTGTTAGATTATAAACTGAAAGTATATTTGAGAAACTTTATCCAAATTATATCCCTGGGGGGCTTTATACAGTCAGACAGTTCTGGCTGCAATGTTTTCAAGAAAAATCACTTCACTACAAGCATTGTATAAAAGGACAATGGTTGGAAGGTTTATAATCATCTATTTAACAGTAAAAAAAATACTTGTAATGAGACGGATGTTATTTGTCAAAGAAGATGCACATGTGCTTTGACCACAATAAACCATCAGGAGTACAGTTTGTATGACACCACAAGGTAATTCAACTGGCTCTTACAAGACATGATGTACACGAAGATAGGTCTTTTGCAAACAAGAGGAACAGATATTTAGGTTGGAAAAAGGCACCTCAATTCTTAGCCACAGGTCCAGAGATACAAAACCAAACCAAAGGAAACATTTTAAACAGTACCTCCAGGAACATAAGAAAACCTAGAGATTGAGAAAACCTAATCAGTGATTTTCAGAAAGGAATTAACACCCCTGGAGCCCGTGGATACAAGTGTTCTCTTAACTGACACGGTAGCAGGCAGTACAAAAAATACTTTATCAAAGCAGGTATTTGTCTGCTGAGAGTCATCATTTACAGGGAAGGAAAAAAAGCAAGAATAGAAACTGAAATCTTAGTTGCACCAATATGTTAGAATCCAGAGTAATCTTATATTCAGTAACTCTATTTTTTTTGAGTTGTTCAAGTGACAAAATGACAAGCTGCAGAAAGAAACTTCAACAAGTACCTTGTAGTTCTCACTCCACATGAAAGGTAGGAGAAGCAACAAGAAGCCTTCTTCTTCTCTGACTCATTTAAAATCCAAATACAAAAGCAGGCTCTACATACTGGCACGAACAGATGCAAATCTCAGCCTGCTCGATTAGCAGCTCAGAAGGGCTGGGCTACGGAGCAGGAGGAGGCACGGCTTCCCCCAGCTCCTCACCAGACCCACTGCAGAGATGCAGCACGCTGTGAGGCTGAGGTACCTTCCCTGAGCAGCACATTGCAAGTCCTCTGTCAGTCCTAAAGCATGGCAAAGGTAAAACATCATGGCTAAACTAAATAAACCCAGACCTTAAAATATTTAGAAATGCTGTATCTATCTCATACCACTTCACACAATATCGAAGACTTGTCAACATAGGTATGTAAAAGACATAAGTAATATTTCAATGCAGTCAAGACAAACGTTTGCACAATTACAGAGAATATGAACCTAAAGCATCAATTCTTTCTGTGTTCTCTGTCCTTGAAGTAAGTCCAAGGACACATTTCCCTCCTTTCACTGAGGAAGAAACTGTCCCAATATCACATCAGCCTCATAGGAAGGTAAAAACATGCCCAAGAAAGTTCCCAGGGAGCCTCCTACTTCCTACAATTGTACAGCCCAGCTCACCACAGAACAACCTATTTCACATAAAAACTCTGTTACTGACTGCAGAGGGATCCCTTGAGTCCAGGTAAACCTGCTAGCATGCCCTGGCCCAGGGCTGGCACAGGTACCTTACCTATTTCTCCAGGAACACTCTTGCCACTGAAGCGAAAGCACGCTGTGACATTGAGGCAGTTCACCATCTGCAAGCCATCGTGGCACTGAGGAGCTGTGATATTGATGGATGCGGGCAGGAAAATGGAGATGTCCATAGTAATGACAGGCTTGGATCTGGAGAAGTGAGGTTGAGTGAAAACAGAGAAGTGAGACTGAGTGCTTGTTCAGAGGGAAGTTCTCAAGCAATGAAAGAAAAAAAAAAAGTAAATTTGGTCAACTGCACAATCTCAGCCAGACATGAAAAATAAGAGATAAATTAGCATTTGACCTAGCTGCCAAGGACTACTAGTGTCTGAATGAAAATCACAGCATCACCCTAAAGTTCAGTGGTCAGATACAGACTACCGTCAGGTAACTGGGGAAAATTATAATGTATAATAATAATCATCTCCAGCAAAAGTTGCGTAAAGCCTTCCTGACAAATGAAGAGAATAACAAAATTAGCCTAATGGCAATCAAGGACAACAAGCTCATCCAAGTGAGACTGCTTGCTAAGCAGCCTGGATGGTCAGGAACAGGTAGGCAGAGACCTACAGTCAAATCTGTGTTCTGAAAGTCATGGAGGGAGCATAAGGGTAGGAGATGGATTCATGCATATTTTTTTGACAATGTAAGAGGGAAGCCAGGCATCACATTGATGTTTTCTGGAGGAGGGAACATTTGGCTAATTCCCAGCCAGTGAGTCGTAAGGACTGAATGTTTTTTTTCATGCTGCTGAACTCTGTTTCAGGAGTTACCTGATGTACTTTGAACAAAAGCTTTCCACCCTTGCAACTCTGGCACTGGGTTATTGCTACAACTATTCCCAGATGAAGATGACTTCGGCCAGAATAGAGTGCCATCGGGGCCCAGGTGGATCTCCTCTCTCACATAACACAGAATTTCTGCCAGCTTGGTTTGGAAAAGCAGCCCAGAAACCCAGGCTCTTCTGAGCCATCCCCAGCACAGAACTTCAGCCCAAAAATTCACCAAGTGTTATTCTTTGCGGTTTCAATTCTGCACATGTTCAACATGAATACGTTCTTCCAAAACCAACTCCAGTAGTTAAAGAAAGTGCAGTAACCAGCAGATTCACTTCTAAGGCAGTCCCAGCAGCCATTCAAGGCCAGACTATGTACGTAAGCCACTTCAGGACTCTCACTCCAAAAGCTACTTAATTTAGAGGTGGGGGAGAGAGGGGAGAAGAAAGCAGGGATTGTGGTTACACCTAATTCATATTGACTGGAACAAGATTCACATCAATCTCCACGACAGCTGCTCAGACTCTTTTACCACAGCCTGAAATAACAGTGCAAGTTCTCATTTTTAGACGGAGGATCAAGATAAATGGTAACCCTAGAAGCACATACAGTAATGTGGGGGGCGGGGGGGGGGAAAAAGGAGGAAGAAGAGTGAGCATCCTAGGATCATTTCACACCTTTGAATAAAACTTTTTCTAAATGCTTGGGGAGACATAAAAGAGTAAATGTTATAATTGATCAAGAAAAATATTAAATATTTCTCCTAGAAAAAAATATTTCTTCAGCCATGATGCATGCTGTGATTTTTCCTCACTCTGTTATTCAAAACAACAAAGCATCTGTCAAATCACCATACACACACGCGAGCAATACAGCAACGACAATCTGTCCCAAGTCACTGTGGCTTCTACCAAAGCCTTTAATATCACTTGGCAAAGCATTTGTTGGTTTTGGCCAAAGGCTCCTAGAGTGCTGGGGAGGGGGGGGAAGGAAAAAAAAAAAAGAAAAAGAAAAAGATGATTTATTTGTTCTAATCTAAATTCAAACAGCAAGAGGGACATGCTGCAAATTGGCAGCGAGAGCAGTTAATCAGGCTGCCCACAACGTCAGCAATGCACTTATTACCTCTGAGATGCACATGCACGACTGAACACATGGACAGAGGTCATTATGATGTTATGTTTTAAACATCACAGTAAGCCTTTCAGACTGCATTCCCCTCTGCAAGTAATAACAATGCAGGAGAAAAAAGCACACTTTTCTTTCTAGTGGTTTCAGAGATGTGGGGCTGCAAGATGCCAGCTAGGGCATGACACACCTCTTCACAGAGGCAGCAATTGGCTTTGCATGCATGATGAAGGAACAGAAAACTCTTCTGAAGACTCAACTACCTGCCATGCTGATCATCAAGAGCATTTCTTCACCCACTCTCCTTTTTCTTTTTGTTTTGTTTAACTGATTCAAATGAAAACAGAGCCAAGTTTCTCCTGCCTTGAACAGGAAGCAGGCTGGCACATCCATTCAGCCCCTAACATTCCGTGATTCTGTGATTCTGCATCTCCAGTATTTGCAGCGCCAGTCTCATCAAATTCCAGTATCTTCCATTAAGATGTAGGAGTCCCTAGTGACTTCTAATGACATCTAGATATTGACAGGATTTTTCTATTAAATATTAACAAGTGTAACAACGGAGCTACCGGCAAAATTCAGACTTCCCATTCTCTTTCCCAGGTCTGTGCACCACAAGTCTGGTCCTGTTTTAACTTTCCATGTGCATAATTTGGTGAAACAAATTTCCCCACCTCTCTGCATCAGATGAAACAAGGAACTGTACTTAAGTCATACACTTGGAACAGCAGCCCAAATCCTCTGTGCATTAAAAATGGCTCTGTATTTAATTTCCCTGAAGACTCCTATTTCATTCTGCATCCCATTATAACCTGCAAAATTACATCCTGGCATCACACACAGGTGGCTTTTTGCTCAACTGCATTCCCTTAAATCATAATTTATTTACTTTATGTCAATGTAAGAACAATAAAACAGCCTTCTCACAAACTCAGAGCAACCTTTCTAAAGAGGCACTGAGATGTAACACATCTGCTTCTCTCTCTCTTTGCTCTCTTCATAGCCCTGGGAGTCTTACATATTGTCATCTCCCACTATGCTATTTAATCACAGAATTGCAGAATTGTTGAGGCTAGAAAAGACCTCTGAGATCACGAAATCCAGCCTGTGACTCAACAGCATCGCAACGGACAGACCATGGCGCTAAGTGCCACATCCAGCCCCTCCTTAAACA
>NW_009711785.1:0-549 GCF_000703405.1 Apaloderma vittatum
TAGATGATCTCTGAGGTCCCTTCCAGCCGATGCCATTGAATGATTCTATGATTCTATGATATCAGTGAACGCAGGGTGCAGCTCCTGGCACAGACTGTGTATTGTACACTATTGAGCAGTGAACTCTGTAATCAAGAAGTCCACCTCCATCTTGTATTTCTATGAACAAGCATTTTAAAGGCCCCTTTCAGCACTCCAGCATGACTTTGCTGCCACAGTTCACAGCATATGCCAGGCTCCCAGGCTCCTCGAGACAGCAGCAGCTGGTGATAAACACGGAGCTAATAAGGAAATATCTCATGGAGGTCCTTAGTGATTTGCTGATGGAGGAGAGCTACCCGTAGAGCTCTTAAATAAAGAGTACTTTTTTGTAACCCAGGACCTCTTGAGCGGAGGAGGAACAGGAATATTTGGGATTGGATGCTCTCTTGACCCGGTATTGTTTGCTCAAGTTTGGAAACTTGGCAGTCTCGAGCTTTCATTAAATTTTGATTCTTGTGTATTTAGAAAAGGCTACAGGAAGAAGTACGACAGCTTTGGCAGTTTTCC
>NW_009711785.1:580-4961 GCF_000703405.1 Apaloderma vittatum
TATTAACTGTAAGTTTTACTGTGTGCTTTATGTTTTTTGTAAGGTGGGAAAACTCGGTCGTTCTTCGTGTCCTTTAAGTCTTTTGCTTTCCATATCCTTCCAGGCGGCTGTTGAGTTTGTTCCCACTGAAGCTCCTTTTGCCTCAAAGAGCACGTGCTGTGGCATTGCAAATGAGCAGTGGGCTTAGACTCTCACTGATATTTTGGGGAAATGGTAAATGTTTTAGTTTAGCTGCCGCAGTGATCCTTAACTGATCAGCCTTTATGTGAGTCCTTGTGTGTAAGGAAGCCTTTGCTTTACCCTAAGCAACTTAGAAGTTGCTCTACTCAAATACTCTGATTTTAAATACACATATTTTCTTATCTCTCTGTACCATTTTTCACTTTGCAAAATGTCTTTTCATCCTTTCCTCGTTTCCACGGTGCCAGTTTCTCAGTCACCTGTTGCGTACTGTAGTGTTTTCCTTGACTGCTAATGAATTCCAATTTCATTGTGAGTCTTCTTGTCCTGGAAAGCTGTCAGCCATCTTCATTGCTCCAGGCAAGCTTTGCAGGTAAGAAGTAGCAGATAGAGAAGAATTGAAGTGACGTCACTCAACTTTGCCTTCTCATTCATTCCTCTGGTAACATATTTTTGTTTAGACCAATAATAATGAGATTTTTTAGAAATTACTGCAGCTGGATGTTTATATTGGCCCCAATGTATGCTTAATGCATATTTTGCAGGCCAAAGAGCTAATTTTGAGAATCCACTAGCAGCATTTGAATGCCCCTTTATAATGCCTGCATTTGTAAGTTGAGACTTTGAATAGATTTGGTTTAAAAGCTGAGGGAATTAGATGATCTTTAGACGAGTGCTGCAAGTCTAGGCCCTAATACCAAGTCAGTGGAAAATCAATTCGTCTTTCCATTTGCCTTAATGGACTTTTGGATCAAACCCATATTTGTAAAAGCATTTGAGTGCATAAATAGTGTCAGGTTTTTAGACAGGTTTTTAATTTGCGAGCCTGAGTGGTTGCTAGTGGAACCCCAGGTATGTAGATGGCAACTTCTGTCTCCCACTGACTGAACCAGAGCCCATGTACACTTGTATCCAAAAAAGGGGAAGCCCTCTTCAGCCCAGTCTAAAAAATCAGATGCTTTTCTTTAATAAGTATTTTACTAAATAAATTATACTTTATAAATAACAGTGTAAAAAGGCAGTCCACCCTTCTCCTTCCTTAAGGAGTGCTGCAAGTTTGGGAAAAAACGGGGTTCCTTTGTGTGGTGTTTCAGTGCACTGAAAGTTTAGTGCTCTGAGCCTACCACTATGGGCATACAGAAACTGTCTTTCCTGGAGCACCACAGAAGCTAAAAGAGCATGAACAGTGCCCTGTAAAAGATAACAATACATTTCCCTGTGTTAAAAAAAAAATTAAAAAAAAATCAACAGAAGCACTACTAATCTACATCATTACGCTATAGGTCCTTCAAATGCAAATGGTTTATTACTTTGCCTGTACAATAAATTCACTGCAAAAACAACTCCTCACATTCCTTATGTTTTTAACCTTGGCCTTGGCTGCTGAAAATGTTCTTTATTTAATGCTTCAGCATACCTACTGCTTGGCAAGCTTACGGTTCAGCACATAAGGGGAATTTGACTGAAAGGCTGCACTATGTTTCAGATCAAATTTTCAGTGGCCAATTCATGAAGGGTGAAGCACAGCTCAGTGGAGGAACTGCTAAGGTTTGTGGAAGCTGAGGTTCGTTCTGCCGAAAAGCAGTTACATTTTTAGTCACTGCAAATTGGCAGAGGCCTTCTCGAGCGGGTACGTTGTTGATCTCAACCTCCCTTTGTGTGAAACCATCTCCAAGAGTGATGTTACTTCCCAGACGTGTCGAGCAGCCTCTAGGAACTGGGGTCTGTCATAAGGTGTGAGAGAGCACTTTTGCACTCTGCATCTTGTACCTCCTATATATGGATCAAGGCAAATATGAGAGAATACAATTCTGCAACGGTGTCACAGAAGTTTTAATGCCCTCCATGGTTCATGTGTGTGCTCACACTGTAAGCAACTACGGATTAAATACTTTGTAAAGGGTCTCTTGAGGTGCGATCTTATGTGTAAGTTTGATTGTTTTAAGTCCAGTCTGACTGATGCTGGAGGATTGACGGTGCTCTCTTCTTTTTGCCCTCCTATTTGTATAATATGTCAGAAATCAGAAGTAATTAAACAAAGAGAAGATAAAATACTTGAAGAAAGTCGAGGCCATTTGAAGCTTCTTGTATGGCTTTCATATCTCTTTTTGTTGCATTTGATTGTTTGGCTTGAGGCAGGAAAAGGAGGTAGGAAATTTGCATGAAGATGGAATTACTTCTACTCTTTCCTCTTTGAATTTACATGGGCTATTCAATTTTTTACTGAGGCCTAAGGGATAATTTCATCAAGGTCCACTTAGGCAGGAGACAGCACATGAGATCAACCTTCCTGGCCTCTCCAAATGCTGCGTGTGCCTTTGGTGCTGCACTGGACAAGGACAGAAAAAAACCCACACTCGCCTGCACAAATGCAGGAGATGTCGTTTGTCTGGGACTTTGACAAGGTCCTGGCAGAATACTCTTGCAGTCTGGCTGCTGAGAAGGTTCTACCCTACATGTAGTCCTTGGATAGCCTAAAGGAGCCCTGAGGAAGTCTCAGGAGTCTTCTCAGTTTTGTCACAATGAAATATTACCTTGGCTCTCATCCTGGAGTGCTTACATGCTTTGCCAAATTTGAGCTCTAAGCAAAGAATAAACCTGTATCACAGGCATGGCCCTCATCTTTAATCATTCTTGTATATAAAGACCTTTGATATTATTTGCATGGAAAGTTCCAGCTGTAAAGAGGAATCCTTGCTCGTATCAACAGTGTTTGCAGATCCTGTCAAACTTTCCTTTTAGGAGTGTTTAAAACTACTGCATTGTCCTCATTTGAAATCCAAAGAAATGAAGTGTTCCTTCAGAATGCATTGCTGGACACAAAAATACTTATAAGTTGGCTGCCCAAGTCCATACAAAAAGTTAATCGTAGAATAAGGAATTTCACGAGGTTTTTCTCCATCTCAGATCATGTCCAGGCAGCTGCATTACCCTAGCTATAACTGTACAGCCACCAGGGAGGAAAAAGCAAGCTCTATGTAAACTGTTATTTTAAAAGCAACTTGTAACCTTTCACAATTTCTCAGCTTCTTCTTTTCAAGTTAGTAAAAATATAACTTTCAGTAAAAACAAGGGCTCAGGGAAAGGTGCACAAGGGAGCTCGAGGGCCAAATTACCTTGAAATTCAATAGAAATTGGGTACTTGAGCTCCTTCTTCTTCGGAAAATCTTGGCCTTAGTCCCACCATTGGAGTGGGGTTTTCTGCAGTCTGGTGACAAATCATTCCCTTTCAGAGCTAAGTAAATCCTAATGATTTAAATCCATCTTCTACATATGTTTGGGGGCAGAGGAGATGTTTTTTTATTTATTATAGGGTACACTAGCTAGCTGTCTGGCTTCCAGTGGTACAGAGAAATGCAATGAGAGACACTATTCAAAACCAGTATTAGCAGTGGATCAAGGCTGCAGGGAACAGCCTGCAAATTTCATAAAATACAGCAGGGAAGGTTGCCCAGATTACCCTTCCCTACTCCTTTTTTTTTTTTTTTTTGCATATATCTTCAATGTCATATTGAACAATTACAGACATTTTTGGTTACTTTTTATTAGTTTTCTTCTTTCCTGCAAAGCACTGGCTTTGCTTCAGAGTGGGGGTTGAGAAGTTTGCCAACGCAATGCACCAGGCCTGAACATTGAGGACAAATCTGGGTGTTAAAGAGCTGCTTGGCGTTTCATTTTGTCTTGTCCTTGGGCCAAACTGTGTCTGGGTCGTTCAAGAAAAAAACCTGAATAATCACCAGCAGCATAAATGTTATGTTCACTTGATTTTTGCACGTTTTGCTTCGCAGCCCAGTTTGCTTGGAATAAAGGCTTTCTGTGGAGGATTTTGTGGCCACTCCGTCTGTGTCTGGCTTTCATACCTTTACATGGTTTCCCTAGAACAGCCATGTTTTGATTAGGGGCTTCCCCCAATTTTTTCTTAAAAGTGATTTAATCTTGAAGAAGTCTTTGTTTTCAGCTGCTGACAATTAAGACAGCTAGTTAAAAACCACTTCTGCAGCAGGGTTTGGCTTGCTTTGAGGTATTATGTCTCTGAGGAGGAGGCAGGAACAGATCCTGCTGGGCACAGCACCACTCATAGACCATTAGGATCCAGCACTGAGGCTGCCTGTTGCAAAGCCTGTTGCCAAGCTGGGTGGAAGCGTCGATCTGCTTGAGGGCAGGGAGGCTCTCCGGAGGGATCTGGATGGCTGGATCACTG
>NW_009711786.1:0-50936 GCF_000703405.1 Apaloderma vittatum
CCTGCAGCTGTGGCGAGGGGAAGCGGTGGTTGGGGGCAGCGGTGGCTCGGGGCACTTACGGTCAGCGTGAGGTTTTCCCAGGCGATGGCAGACACGTTGATATTGCTGCTCTCCCAGAAATGCAGGGTTTTGTTGCTGGGCTGGGCCGGTGCCTCACACTTACAGCTGGGAGGAGAGAAGCCAAGACAGGGGTAAGGCAGGGCGATGGAGGGGCAGCCCTGAGGCTCCTGCCGAGGGGCAGGGCCGTCTGCGGGGGGAAAAAACCACTAGTAGGTGGTGAGGAGGTCGAGCTGGCTGTGCCTGTGCACGGGGTAGGTCTCCTGCAGGTGACTCAGCTTCTTGAGAGCCTCGTAGATGACGAAGAAACAGATGAGGGAGACCAAGACTTCTTCGGTGAAGCGGGTGATGTAGCGCACCAAGCAGCTGGCGTCGGTGGCCACCAGCACCACGAAGAAGAAAACTAACTGAATCACTAGTTCAGAATGCAAAAGGCTCTCAGACATGCTGGAGCCTAATTAAGACCCCAAGTCTTAACAGGTACAGAGGATTTTTTTGCCTTTCAGGAAGTCTTTCACAAACTAAACACGCAAACCAGTAGGTCACACAACTCCAGAGATGATCTTGTTCTCAAGTCTGTTGCCTGTTTTAAATTCAAAGAACATAGAAAATAGTGTTTTTGCTTACAACTTGGCAAGCTCCTGGCAAAATGGGAATACAAAAAGCAAAAGGTATGCTCTTCCCCTGAGCACTAGGTTTTGCATAACGTGTTTTGCATATTAAGCTACACTGACAATTTTTAATGTCCCCACAAAATACAGGCTAGTGTTCCCAGGTGCCCCATCAAGAGCCTTTATTTGAGCAGTTACATTAACATCATTGGAATTCTACATGCATAGACAGGTATAATTTGGATCAACTGATCAGAGTCCATTTTTCTATGCAAAAATATCCCATATGTGCTAGTATTATGGAATCCTCCCAATTAAAAAACCTCGCCCTTCACTGAAAGCTTGAAAGATTAGGTCCAACCACCCAATAAAGCTCTGATGCATTAAGAATTGAAAGAGAATGATAAAGGATGCTATTAAAACGACTTTGCATCTTTCTTTTTTTCAATTTAGAAGTTCAACTCTACTTCGAGTAGGCATTCAAACAGCTGCTCTCATGTCCTGACATCTCTTAACTAACAGGAAAAAGAGAAAAAGGAGGGTAATATGATTATATTTTAAAGTGTAACTCGCTAAAATCCACCTTATGCAGTTACTTTTATTGTTTGGTTGTTTTGGTGATTTTTTTTCTGTAATAAATATTTTGTTAGTAGAACTGATTTCTTTAGAAATATGTCAGTAAGGGCATTCTAGTTACGTTTATATATTGGTATAGAAATTAATGGAACACAGTCCTCTCTTAATACGACAAAAGACAACTGCACTTTCATTAATATGTAATTTTAATTCACCACTGTAAATTTTATCAAGTGCAGTTGACTAAAAGGAAAGATGAGCAGATTTTAACCTTTAAATCTCAGTTGCAAGTTGGCAATAATTTTGAGATGTGATTTCTATAATAGCTTTTATTTACAATAAACGTTTTATCACTGAGAAGTCAAACTATAAGCAGACTCGCAAATCGTAACACATTAAAATCTTGGCCTCTACGGACTCACATTTTTCAAAATTTATTTTGGAAATTTATTACTAGCAAGCAACATACTTACTCTGTTGATGAACTAGCATTACTACCATCACATTCCAAAACTCTTCTAAAAAAATATTCGGCACTTTGTAATCAGCTTGTGATAGTCTGGCCTCAGAACAGCAAAATGTTTGACAGACAAGTACAAAACAGTTCTCTGCAAGTTTCACAAAGCTCCGACTCCTTCACTAATTAATGGAGTGATTTTGCATTCATCACACTGTTGATCTGAGTTATAAGATGCCTTGCTGAGGAAATAGTTGAATGAGATGAGCTCAGGTGAAGGCTGCCACAGAGATCCTGAAATCTTCAGCATGTTTACGTGTGCAGAGTTTTGCAGGATCAAGCTTTGACCATAGGTAGAAGTGTGCAAGGTTCATCAGGAAAATACTTTAAAGCTCTTTTTATTTTTTTTTAGTTCTTTTAAGAACTAATAGGTCAAAATGAATTCTTCATGGTTCACTGTTGCTAGTCTACATCCTATATTTCTGTTCTGCCTTATAGGAGTCCACGTGTCTCTCTACACACAGCAAGAAGCCAAATTTAAAACATAACTGTAGTCAGGCATTTCACTTCATAAATATAAGAGAATATGCTTCCTAAATTGTGAGGCTGTGCTAGGAAGGAGATGACAAAGTCACAAGCAGGAAAAGACAAGAGGGGGAGGTACCATATGCAAATACTTTTAATTACTGAGTTAAGTAGTCCCGCGTAGGCATTCGATTCCAGTGGCACTAGCTGTCAGTTAAAGGCACGGATGAATGATGCCATCAACAGCACAATCCTGCCTGTGTGACTGCACTGAACACAATGAAATTCACGTCCTGAACACCGTATTTCCTGAAACAGGTTACTTATTTTCAAATACCTTTCAAAAAAGATATTTAGGAACAATTTTCAGTAGTCTACTGAAAATTGTGGGATCATGGGAATTAGACAGACATCAGTAGAAAAAAAATCATGTGCTTTCTGGATTTTCCCAATGTGTATTAAGATGAAGCAGCACATCTGTTACATTAGAAAACAAAGTAAGGCAGATCCAACTCATCAGTATGCACAGCAGCCCTGTTACAGTAAGGGGGTAAAGCTTTAATTGATGAAGCAATTTATTTCTAAGGACACATTTGAGTTTGCATTTCATAGATAGCAGGATTTAATAATGAATATATCTCCCAATAGATAATCAAATATAATTCTGTCATTTTATCAGGAGGAGTGCAATATTTCCATGTTCTAATTCCAAGGCATATAACTTATTATTACCAAATAGTCTACATCAAGTTAATTAGACCTAATAGCTGAGTTAAGTGATATGCACTGCCATTAGCATTTACAGCATCATGCACTTACACTCTTTTTCTGCAGTCTATTAATCTGCCTGTAAAAACTTAATTCGAGATACTCTGATTTTCTACTTTACTACCAAGAGGTGGATCATGGTTTGCTCGGGCAGCAATGAGTCAGTTTTAAGAAAGCTTTTTGCTTTTTCACACATGGCCTAGCCTTGTTTAAGGACAGTCCATAAAATGACAGCATTGGCCATTTCAGAGCTCTCCAACATCTCTCCAGTACATTGTTATTCCATCACTTTCCAAGGGTGCTATGAGGTTCCTCCAGACAGACACCCTCAACACTACAGCAACAATGGAAATTCCCCTGTAGGAAATCAGACTTTTCTGCATCATACATAGGAACTGGAATGATAGCAGTGACCTTTCCTTTAACATTTACCACCTCTACTGGCTTTAGCTAATTATGTGGCTGTACACTATTTTGAAAAATTTTCCTCAGAAGCCAGGCATGTTCCCTGAGTTAATATATAAATTCTTGTAAGAATTCAAAAGAAATAGAATTCAAGAAATCCAGAGGCTAATGGGGTCTTGTGCCTTCTCTTCTCACTAGCTACACAGAATTATAAGAAAATAAAAACAAAGCTCAATATAAGAGGACACACAATCAGAGAATTGTTAAGATTGGAAGAGACCTCTGAAGGTCATCTTACCCAAATCCCTGCTCAGGCAGGGTCATCTGGAGCTGGTTTCACGCTGAATCTTACATGTTTTACATATGGTAGAGGATTGATCCTGCAAACCTCTACACTTGTAAGCCTGGTGAAGATTTTAGGATCTTTGCAGCAGGCTTCACCAAAGCTCATCCCATCCAACTGTTTCCTGAATGAGATACTTTTATAACACAAGTCAACATTAGAAGTAACTCTGAGAATAAGGTGCTAAAAAGGATGAAACAATTATTGTGCAAAGCCACACATTGCTCTGCTAGTATAAGCAAGACTGAGTTAACTACACAGCTGCCAAATGTCATCCTACTGCTATTTTAGCTTGTTTCATAAAAAAAATTTTGGTTTTGTTAGCAGACCAGAGGTGTGCACATACATGCTACAGGAGACATGCTTACAGCATTAGCTGCTGTTGCACAGGGAGAGTGAACAAGAATTTCTCTAAGTAAAATCAGAAACTATGGTAACCCGAAATAAAGCATTACGTGTCTTCACCCCTAATTGCAACCATGGACTGACATAAAGATTGTGTTATGGCTGTGGACTTAGGCACTGTGAATGTCAGAACCTCAGATAAGCAGTAGCTTAAGGCTCAGATGTTCTCAAATAGCTCCTCTTTACACATGCTGCCATGAAGTTTTGGTCTTCTCACCTCCAAACCAACTCTGAAATTGAGTGTTTTCCTGTAAAGCATGGACAATGAGACCATTAATAAATTCCAGTTCCATGCAGGCATCCTCCACTTCCAAGGAAAGGTTCTTGTTATGTATTCTTTCAAAAGTCCTAATCTACATATACTCAAAATACCTAAGTCAAAACCATATACAACAATTAAGCAACATAACGACAAACTTAAATATTTAAAGTCTCAATAAATAAGCAGATGTTTTTATAACATGTCCTTTTTTTTTTTTTTTTTGTCAGAGTCACCAGAAATTACAAGCTAAGAACAGAACCAGACCAAAGCCTAAAATTCTGGTTTGATTTAATCTGGAAATGTGAGGATTTCTGCCTTTGAACTTCGATACATTCTCTTGGTCATACCTAATTTACATTTACTTCTTGTAAAATAAAAAGTTAACCAAGTGTGACATTACCTGCACAAATTTCTGACACAAAGAGCTAACTTAAATAATGCAATCTACTTGGGTTCCTGCTTAATTACACTGGTCGATTACGAGTAGAAATGGTACGAAATAAATGAATCTCAGATTTAATGGCTCTTACATACTGTATCTGCCATCTCTCTAAAAGAAATAAAAAAACCAGACAATGATATTACCAAGTACTGACCTATGGACTAGAACAGCATCTGTTACATTAGGCATCAAGAACAAAGAGAGTGACACAAACTTCACTGTAACTTTGTGCATATTTTAACCATGTGGTTATCTATGTTGAAAACTTCTGCATCTGCAGCATGGTTACTCTGCCGTAACAGAAGATGAGGGCAAGTAGCAACCAAGACAAAAAGCAATAGGATAAGCTATGCAATGAAAAAATGCATGATAAGTGATGGAGAAAATTATAAAATGATAACAAGGTCATTTGTCAGTCCAGAAGGCTCATAGAGCCAGATGAAAAAACTATATGCCTTCTAGCAGAAGAAAGTCACTCATATCTGAAGTTAGAGCACTCAGAATATCTACACAGCTTCTGATTAATACTAGAATCTAGACGGAAGTATCTAAAATATGTCAAGTTACTTTTTCTCAACACGCATCTAAAATTTTCCTTCTAGGTTTGAAGAGACGTGCCAAATGTTGATATAGATGAGCAGTTCAAATGAAAATCACCATTCAAAGGAAAACTTAGGCAAATTTAAGCAATCAGGTTTTTAAAACAGCTAAATAAGCCTCAGATATTCCAAGGATATAAGGAAACTTTCTGAATTATAAAGGAAAATGATGCAGCCAAAATAATATTTTGACACAAATAGCTCTAAGATGTACAGTATTAGAAGACAAATTGCTTATGTCTTTAATTGCATGAAGTGTGTGATGAAATCATTAAAGTATACACAAGTAATTATCTGGAGTATGGATGAAAAGACATTTAAATGTCAGTGATTTCATTAATTTTATACCTGAAGACTAGAACAGGCAGAGTAGAGAGTAACAAAGCATGAATGCCTGTCATCGTAAGCTAATAGAGTATTAGGATGATTCTGATTTCATAAAACTAGCTGGCACTGCGGTACATGCAGAAACATAGCAGCGTCTGTACAAGCTAGTAACATCCTCAAATCATCTCAGTCAGGGAGACTGCAGAAAATGATTCATGCTGTTGTGATTGCCGACTCTATTGCCTGGACTACATGGTTTACAGATAGGACAGAAAGATTTATCATTATAATGCAGGTTGCCTAGTGTCCTTTTAGCAGGGCTTTAATCCAAATTTTTTCCTCTCCCTTCCTTTTCTGTCAATTAAACTGCCTTTATCTCAACCCAAAAGTTTTACTTTTTTTTTTTTTTTTTTTTTTTTTACTTTTCTTCCCCACTCCACTGGCAGGAAGCAGTGAACGAGCAACTCTGTGGTGCTTAATTGCCAGCTAGGGTTAAACCACAACAAACTTGGTAGACTACAAACGAAAAACTAATTCATTACCATTATAGTAATCCAGATATGAGACCCATATAAGCCCAAACTTTCCATTCTTCCTATTTCCCACATTGTTTAGGTGAGGGAGTCAGCCACCCTGCACTAAGTGGTATCATAGAAATGGTGATCTGACCTTTGCTTATTCATACTTTTTATTACTTAAGATGGGTATTTCGGCCACAATTTTCAGAGGACACTGGAGTCAAATTGCAGGCAGATGCTATGGAGGATGCTTAAAGGAGGCAGCAGGAGTTACAATTATCCCTCCTATGAGGGAATATTCCCTCCCCACTACAACTGGACACCTTAAAGTGATCAAGGAACATTTTGTTGTTCTGACTTCCTAGAGCAGACCTGGCAGGACTGGCAATCATATTTCTGTGACACAACTTGAAAAAATCATATTCTTTTTGACTATGTATGTAATAAATGTAATTAACATATTGTATACAAGTTAGCAGATCTAGCTTTTCTGAACTTGTGCTTTGACTTTTAAAAGTAAAAATGGAAACAACTAATGCCTCTTGCTACGGTTCTTGACAGGAAAGAAATTGCACACTCACCTAGACAAAAGACAAAAGTGTTTTCAAGGAAACAATATTGCTGATGCAGCACACATAAAATCACACATAAAATCAAACATACTTTGATCAATGCCTTGAAGAGATTTTCAGAAGAATTGAGAAAAATCCGTGATCTACCCTCAATGACAAACTCCAAGAATTTTATGCATCCTATCTACTACAACAGATAGTTAAGAAAGGCAAGCAAAAAATGAAAGAAAAATAGAGAAAAAAAAAATCAAGTACTGTTCCTACTGAAAGCAAAAAGCATACTCTTTGGGACTAGGATTTTAGTAATATCAGATCTCAGAAAGGTGTACTTTGTTTTCTTTGTCTGTTTTTCAGGAAAAGCTAAAGAAAACTCTCATTTAATAGTGTTTATTTGTTCCTATTATTCAGTTCGTTGATAATCAGAAGACAGTTTTTATTCCTTGTCAGGCAAAATATTATGTGGAAGCCTAATGATGCCACCCCCAAAGCATCATTAGGTTAGTTGATGGAGGATATGATTTATGTATGTTAAAGAAGCATTTACTCCAGGGAACCTTTTCAAATCAGCCAGAGCAAAATTTTGTTCTCTGGTAAACAGAAATGTAATGACAGGCTATTAGTTTTGGGTGGCTGATGTTTGATTTCCTGGAGTTATAAAGACAGTCTGCCTTTGTTCCAATGGCATTATATATTTCTGTGATGGAAATAATTAATGACTGCACAACTTAGGTCATTCCTGTGCCGGCCAACAGCATTCATTTGTACTTTTACATGTATGTAAGATTGAGATGGTAAATTAAATCCAACCATTATTTTCAGAAACAAAAAAGAAAATGTATCTGAAATTCCTGCATATGTGCAGGCCTTATACGAGAGCAGAAAAGTTTTATTTTCAGTTCTGCTTAAAACCTTTCGGTTCAGTTGTTCCTTTAGTCCCAAAGAAGTGCAGTCAGACAAGTATTTGCAGTCAGACAAGTATTTCATTTCTAACAAAAGGTTAGGGCAGAGAAGTGCATTTGGTCACAGCTACCACTACAGAACAACACCACTGTCTCCGAAGTTGAACAGCATCCTGTGAAGTAGATTAACAGGATGAAGAAGTTCTTGAGTAGCAGAAGACTGAGAAAAAGCAACAAAGAAAATAAAGGGCTGGGTTTTTCTTATTCCTTCTGTAATGTATCAAAAATCTTTGGCTTGTTTAAGAACCACTGAACACAGGACATCGGCAGAACTTATTTTGAAAAATATTACAAATAATGACTCAATACCTGGCATAAATATTTTCTTCACAAAACAGAGCTGAAGTTGTAGAACAGAATTCACACATATTTTTATTTGTTCATTTCAGTCCTTCATCAAACTGATGTTAATAAAAGTAACCCTAAGGTATGAAGGAAAAAGAATTGCTGAAGGTATCCAAAAGCATTTTGCTAACCTGGGGCTACTTGGGAAAGAAGATGCAGCTATACAGAGTTCTATTGTGACAGAATTATTATAATTTACATTCTGGGTTGTTACAGGTACAACCTGTAGCCACATGCTCCTAATCCCTTGGGTTCAATTACCTCATGATAATCATGCCAGTTGGTGCCATATCTACTTTCACTCAAAAGACATATATATATATATATATATATACTTTCTGATTGTAAGGAAACTTGCAGACTTTTTTTTTTTTTCCTGTGGGTCACTATGTGGAATTGTAGTCCTTAATGAACAGTCTGTTAGCTGTGGATCCTTTGCTAGTGGTCAAAAATTTTGAGCAGCTCAAACTCTTCTTAAGAAAAATCTCATACTTATTCCTTGAAAAATTATTGCAGAACTACTGACTCCAAGTGGATCGGGGGACACGTGGAAAGAGGAGGAAGCTCTCTTGCCCAACATAATATATTCTTATTACATGTAAAAGGATCAGGTTAGGTACGCTCAAACCGTTGTGCAAGGTGAAACCACTGAGGAATTCACTGGACTTTTGAGATCAGTGCAGCAGAGGAACACGCATCAGCAAAATAATTTTGGGCGTTGCTGCTGGCATGCCAATTTATCAGACTGCCATCATTAGACTCTGAATTTCACTGTGACTTGCCACACACCGCACCAGTAAGAGGAAAACTTGTATAAACTGCGGGGAACGTTGTACCATAGTGAGATGCAACAATATATAATAGAGAGTAATTTCCACACTGTAGGCAAGTGAAATAAGTTTACAGACAAGTGAAGGAAGTTTACAGAACCAATTATAAAGAGTCACAGATGTCGAAAGAAGTAGTGAAGTGTAAAGAATGCTAATATGTAACCTGAATAAACAATATCATCACACACTCTACTGAAATTCACAAGTACCTGAGGGGATATCTGTCTAAAAGCTTCACAAACAATTACAAAAAGCTACTTACACATGCATTTCCCAACAAATAGCAGGTTTCACTATAGTGACTTTCTATTTTATATTTCAAAGACATTTGTAGTAAGCTACATTGCTGAGTATATTTCAGTTGCATTTCCTTGGAGGGTACATGTTTAAGTATCCAGACTCGCAAAAGTGGATTACAGAGGTTTGAAACTAGAAATCTCATCTGTAACACAAATACTTTTCAACTTTCTAAAAAGAAATAAAAATATTCTCCATCTACATGAAACAGTATTACAATGTTATCCCATTTTAGCCAGCAAAACTAAGGGACAGATTTTCTTTAAAAATAACTAAGTTTACATAACTTGATACCTCAGAACATACAGACTTGTAATAATCAAGTCATCATTACATGTTCCAATGATCTGACACAATGGCTACATAGAGTAGCCACTGTAACAATTCATATTCCAGAAGAAATTAATAAGATTAAATATCTTTTTCTAGGAATGATCAGATACCTGTTGTCTTTTAAGGACACTGATTGCATATGGAACAAGAAAGCTTCTGGTCAGTAGCCACGTTATTGTTTCTGAAATAGAAAAGAAAAAAGTATTAAAGATGTCCAGGTTTTCCCCCAGACTTGATCCAAATTTGACAGAAACAAATGGAAAGGTGAAGGTGCTTGCATTTGCGAGAGTAGCCTGTAAGGTCAGGAAACATCTAAAACTCCTGCTCCTAAGAAGCAATCTAACTGCCATGGTATTTCTGTGACAGTTCCTACGTACAACAAGAGGGCAGATCCCAGATTTCTTAAATACTAACAACTGAATCATGCTTTCATTTTTTAGAGGGTCTTCTTTAATCTTAAAAAACAAGTACTGTTTTACTAGATTTACCACCTTTGCCCCTTAATCCTGTAATTTCAGGTCTTAACTAATCAATATCTCATGTCTCAAAAAAGTGTTCTTAGTATGCTCAAAAGAATCGTCCTTCTTGCACTTTGAAACCCATTATTACCTCAGGTCTAGATCTTCAGCTGTTACGAACTGTCAAATTCCTTTACCAAAATCATACGATTATTGCTAATTCACTTCAACACTGTTCCAAAAAATACATGAGACTCTTGTTACTGAGGCTTTTTAGCATATTTCATCAGTATCCCTCCATCTCAACTAAAGCAGTGGGATATGGTCTGGCAAAAATTAAGACAACCCCTCACATGCTTAAAAAATAAAGACTAGCAATGTCTTAGCAGACAAGGAACTCTACTTAGCACCTCTGAGGTTATTAATGGCAAACTAGCAATTGCATGTGCAAGCTTTCTGTTATTTAGGAGCATGAGAGCTCTTACAGTGCACAGTTCTAACATACAAAAGTGGTAAATTGAGATATTAGCATTAATTTTTTTTTTAAATATCAGTATTTTAGGTAGTGGAACTTCATTGTAAATGCAAACTGTACTTACGAGTGAATAAGTTACAGAATTTGTATTTTTCTCCTCTGAAGTATTTATGTTGGCTTATCATTGCATTAAAATAGAATATTTGTATTTTAGAAATATTTTAGCCAACTCTTTTGAAGCTGAAAAGTAAGCATTATCATCAGGGGGGTTTGAATGAGATGATCTTTAAGGTCTTTTCCAACTCAAGCCATTCTATGTTTATCACTGCTGGATACCTTTGCACCAAAGCATTAGGCAAAGCACATTAGCGGTTCACCGTCCATCATAAACTATAAGGGAGAGAGAAGATCTAAGACAAAATATACCATCAAATATTAAATGTAAGTTCAGTCACTTTAGGTAAAGCAGGAGTTTATTGTCATGGAAGGATGGGAAGAAAACCTAGGCTTTTTCTGTAGACGCCTTGTGGTTTTTTACTTTCTATTGATAAATAAAAGAACATCTGCTGTAAATATTGTGGAACAGAAGTAAGGCTGAGCAACAAAGTGAAAAGGGTTGAAATTCATTGAAGCATAAAGAAAACCCATATATATAGATCATGATCCCACGCTGGTGCATCAGGTATGATTCATGCTGCGCTATTCTGTCACATGCTACTGTAGGAAAGAAATAAACATTATTGGAGTTGCAGTAAAATTTCCTAACACTTTATGAGTTTATGTGCTTCATAACAAACACAAACCCTCTGAATTCTAGGCGCAAGAAACAGAACAGAGGCCAAATCAAGCCAGGACTTGACAGAAGACTGACATCCTGTGAAGAACTCCAAATACAACCAACCGATCGCGGTGAGGACAAAATACTTGCTACTCACCACATCACAATGTTGAAATGGTAAGATCCGTGGTCCTTCCCTACTGAGGAAACTGGACTAATTTTTCTTTTCATGGCTTGGAATAAAATTTAAAAAGGAATGAGAAAGAAGTTCCTGGTTTTTGCATAGTCACTGTGACATCCCTGATCAAGTGCTTCTGACATAATCTCAGTTACCAAAGCCAACTAATTCAGTTTGAAAAGATGGGAAATTTTTTTTCCCCCAACAATAGAAATATTTTGATGTTGCTACTGGAAGAAATTTTAAAAGCCTGGAACCAATCACTGTGAGCTTTGATGGCAATAAGTATGAAATATATCATTACTCGCAACTATATAATTGGTTCCCTTCTTAGATTAAATAAAATGAAACTGATTGAAATATTTGTACTCCCTTCCTCTCTCCCTCTCAAACACATTAGCAACAAAAAACTGCCCACCAGTTTTCAGGAATCTTTGGTGGAAGTCCTGAATTTTTCTAGTCAAATATTTTAGAAATTTTTTAACATGAGAAACATTTTGAAAACCATTTAGACCTAAATTATGTGCTTATACCTCTCCCCTGTATCTAAAGCATTTTATATACTTAGAGCAATAGTAACGTAGAACATGTGAAAATGTTTTACATTTGGGCATGCAGAAGGATAGAGCCTAGCAGCATTCAAAATTGTCTTTTTATTTTAAAAGCGAATCTAGATCACAACACTGTAAAGAAAACAGAGTAAAATCTTTTTTTGGTTCATCTGATAAATGACAGTCACGGTTATTCTCTGTATAAGAGGAAGAAAGGCTAACAGCCGTTTGCTCATCCCCTCTGATGTGATCTAAGCAGTTTCAATCCCTTTTGAAATTATTTCTCCATGGCTACCTTGAAAAGTTATGATCACTGAAAGAAATTAATAATAAATTACAAGAAATATTGAATCTTGTTAAAAACAAATAGCTGTTCCCTGAAGGGTAAAAGATTTCACTCTGACTTTGAACATTTTTCAGAAAATATAAGAATATTGGATAAGAGAGAATGTAATGGAAGGGGAAGCAACAAAGTGAACGTGCTATTCCTTTTACTTTTTATCTGTCTCCAGAATTCATCAGAAGCAATTTTCAACAGTTCAATCTCCTGCTGTTCTGACTTCCTTATAAGAAAAGTTAAGTCATAAGGAAGATGGTATTTATGTATTCCAAAGTCAGGCTGATGCTCTTCACAGGGAATCCCCGTCTCTTTTTCTTTCCTAAGGTACTGGATAAGCACCTCTAAGGAGACTGAGCTGCAGGAGAAGGACCAGGGGCATGCTGAGGATTTTGAACTGTGCACTTCAGACTGAATCCTTCCCCTGCACAACGCCAAAGCAGAACACAAGACTGCTCAGCCCACAGGCTTTCTGAGCTATGAGAGCAGCAAAACCGATCCCTGTTTGAACCCGCTGCCTTTGAAATCAAAAAAGCATGTAAAAGTCAACCAATGGGGCTACAGAGTCTGTACCTATGTCAGCCCATTACACAGCTTTTTCAGTAGTTCAGGCGTGACTTTTTTCCTTTCAGAAGCTGAATCTCCCCTCATGCCACCTACCAGAATAAGCTGCTCTGTAGGTAACACTTCTCCCAAGCAGCAAAGCTCCCACAGAGCCTACAAACATAAAAGGAAACAGCACATCAGCAGTTGTGACAACACTGGTAAAGGACTGTTTAGGATAGGAAAAAAAGAACAACTTACAATATTTTCAAGAAGCTACCAGAATGAAATGTAAAAGACATGCTCTATAGGTAGAAAACTACTAAGATAAAACTTCACTTTTTTGTTTCTTGGACAGATGAAAATAAAGGCAAATAATTCTACAATCAGGAATCTTCCCTTCAAAATACCTATGTACTGCCGAGTACTGCAGTAATTTACAACTTTTTCAGCTCTTGGGAACACATTAAACAAAAGAGATTGTATATGATGCAGTTCCCAGCAGAAAAGCAAAGTCTCAGCTACTATAAATTGAATTCTACTGATTGCCAAGATTTCCATTTACATCAGCTGTATCTGTAAGCTAAACAAGTTTGTCTCAACCCAGACATGCCAAAAACCCAAACAAAGTATCTCCTATTTAGAAAAAAGATTCTGATTTTATTACAGATCAAGATTTAAAAATGGAGTTATACATCCATGTCAGTGTTTTATTCTTCATATTATTTAACACTAACTAGAATATACTAATACCAGAGAAACAACAAATATTTGACCATAATATGACCTACATTATATAACCATCTGAATGGCATATATTCCTCTCTCAAATAAGCATGTTTGGATACTATGCAAGATAACCTGGAACAAAAGGATGTATTTAATTCTCAAAAAAGTCAAGGAAAAAGCTAAATAAAGGTTAAGATGCATCCTTCTTGTAAGACCCTGCTGCTTCCAAGCCATAAATCAAACAAGAATAAGCTAGGGGTTTTCAAGCATCAGTTCTTTGTTCCCATAATTAACGTCTTTTGATAATTTATTGTAATTCACCATAAGGTGAACACCCCTCATTTGCAATACTGTGAATACTTTCATTATGTGTTATTAACAAGCAGACTCACTTCCAGAACAGATCATTTCCCTTTCTGTGTATTTTTGGTGCTGTTCTTGGGGGTTTTGTTATTTATTTATTTGCTTTGCTTTTAGAAAGAAATCACTAGCTGTGACCTTTTACCATAAAATGCTTTGTAACTCCTTGGCTCAATGAGTCGTATCACTGACAAGCTGCCATATTCTTCTTCCTGTAATCTCCAGTTACAATCTATTAATCAGTCATCTTGGGAAGATAAAAAGATGCAGCCTTCTATGGTAATACTTTTGTAATCATCTAATTTAAAATAAAACTTTACAGACAAAATACAAAAACTCCTAAGTGCATAAAAATATGATAACTTTCCTTATTTTGTGGAAAAAAAGTGAGATGATCTTAATTCAAGCTACTTTATGTGCCTATGGCATAGCTTTATGCCAGATACTTTTCATCAGTACTTCATAAACAGAACATGAAGTATTGAAGACTGTAAGTAGGATTTAGCTAACAACCTGGTCAAGGTGCCTTTCCAAAAGTGAAATCAATGTCTCTCAGCATAGTTCAATCATGTTCTCTTCCTCAGCTGTGCTTTATGCTCACCTCTGTGTTCAGAGGGAAATACAGGAGGGACTGTGATGAAGAGCAGGACAGCAATTGCCATTCCACAGTCTTAGGGTTTTTTTCTGCTTCATTAAATGATTTTTTTTTTCCTCTTCTAAGAGATTTTAGGCAGGTTTGTGTTTGCTCTTTTTAAAAAAACAAAACAAATTTTAGCAAATCTGTTTGTAGATAGTAAGAAACGCTATAGCTGAGGAAGGAAACAATGCAAATTCTATGGATATATTTCTCATGTTTTTGTTAGATCCATTAACTGCAGTAACACTGATTCACATCCATTAACACCTGCGTAAAGAGATACATAATGACTTCTGTTTTACAGAAGTCAAATGGATAAAGAAAATATTCATGTTGGGCAGAAAAGAATAATATTTGTTCCTGAAACTATTAACAGCAGTTTCCACATACTATGACAATAGAGAGAGTGGAAAATTACTTACGAAGCAAGTGGTGTTACAAGATTTCTGAGTTACTTAATTCCAGAGACAAAACTGTTTCATACGGAGAAAAGAAAAAGCTTAAAATTAATTAAGAATTGAAATATTGTTCACAATTAAAATGATGTTTTATTAAATTTAACATGAATTGCACAAATTGAAACAGGGTAAATGTAAAGGCTTTGAGAACAGGTACAAGCTTTTGTTACATAGCAATTAACTTGACGGAGTTCCACCAATTTGGCCTGTAGCTTGCACTCAACTACAAAGTGAATTTCTCTAAACATGATCTAAATGTTCTTTGCATATTTTCTACTCTGAATTTTAAAGGGGGACAAAAAGGTGAATTTCATTTTATGTTTTTGTTACATCAAAAAATAATTTCAAAGTGGAGCACAAAAGGCTTTTTGCAGACAATTTGCCTGTTTAACCTTCAAAGCCAATGCTTTTCTACTGGTTAGTTTAATTATTCATGATCACATATAATTTTAATGTGGTAGAAATTAAATATGGCACCTGACACACATTCCAATCAGTGCATATAATTTGTTTTAAATAACATTTTAGACCAAATAGGAATTTCAATTAATTTGTCATACTACATGAAAGCATATATTTTGATAAAAACTACAGGATGGGCATCAACATCTTTTAAGTTCCAAATAGTTGTTTATTTTTTTCTGAAGACAGCTATGCTTCCACGAATCCTTCTCACTGCCAATGAGCACTTCATCTTCTTGTGGCAGATTACACATTACATACATACTCACAAATATTCAGTGATCGTCCTCCAACGCAAATCCTCCAGATTTTTCTTGTTGTGAACTTCTTGATTTTAAAATAACTCTAAGGCAGCCTTATCTTGTCTGGAAGTAATTTTAAAATTATTCTTTTGTTTAAGGTATGCTGTTACACATCCAAAAGCCTTAAATAGATCACATTTTGTCATTTTAGTTTATTTTGCAATGGCTGCACTTTCAGAAAATATATTCAGAGAATCCTAGAGGAAACATTTCTCCCACCTATACAATTCAGACATTTCACTCTTACAAGTAGTCTGATGTGTCTTCAAAAGCTGTAGTAAAAAAAAAAACAACACTGCTACTCTTCTGTGCTAGCTATTCCAGTGTTTCAATATCATCACTAGAAAGTTCTTCACAATTTTAACCTATATTCTTCTGCCTTATCCAATTAAGTCTATATTTCCTGCCTTACCTGCTATGAACACAAGAGCACAGACTACTGTCATACACTGATAACTGTTGCAGAAATACCTAACAAATGGAAGATTTCCTCTTGCAATTATCTTCTTTGGCATAAATAAACTCAGTTCCCTCAATTTTGCAAGAAAAATATGGAGGAAAAACAAACAAAAAACAAAAAAAAGCTTTGGCCTAATTATTTCCATTTAATTACTTAGATTTTCATCAGCTGCATACAAAACTTGTGAAGGAAAAATACGTGCATAGGTAAACTTTCCATACCGTTTTATTCAAGGCATATTTAAACAGCAGTCCCACTGGTTTCCACATATAAAACAAAACCTTCAGCCCTGCAAATTTCAGGGCCATTTCAGCAGCAGAGTATTTTTTATTTTGGATATTTCCTCTGTCATCAATTTTCTCTGTCACTCACAACTAGAAAATTGATACGGTTTTACTGTTTGCAAAGAGTAGAAAGCAAAAAGACCCCAAACCACCGGTGGAGAGTTTTTCTGCATTCCCTGGGCTACGCGGGCCTGAGTTCTAAAAGCATTTCTGCAAACAGACTGCAAAGGGATATTTGCTTATGCAGTGCTCCATAACTATTTAGGAGCCAGAAAACTTGGATCTGAGGCTGTTAGTGTTGGTGCCAAATAGCCTGGAAAAAAACTTCCAGCGAAAAGAAGAAATTCAGTACAGAATAGAAAAGCAAAAAAAAACCAAATAAAAATGTTGTCCTTCCATAAGGAGACAAAAATAACGAATCTGTGCACAACAATTTTGGGTCAATATAAAACAGATTCAAGTGTGACTGAAATCTGGCCGTGACTAAATAAAGCATGACATGAATGTAAAGTTAACACTCCAATGGATTTACCACATACCTAAAGCCTGTATAGAGTTACAGTTACCGATTTTTTTCAAACTGTATTTCTGCACAGCAGATTTGATGCCTCTTATTCCTCTTACTGTAATAGTGATTGAGGCACAAAATGACCCTCTACTTGAGCCAGCTGATCAGACACACAATGAAAATACTTCTTTTGTCAAGGTCAAAAGCAGCTTCTCACTACCCAGACGCCTTATAATTTTTTGTTACTAATATCTCATGCAGTTGTCTATAACCATTCTCTCTCAAACTCTCTTACAATGTACAACTAAACTTGCAGATGTTCTTTATTCTCATAAATTACTCAGACCGGAACTGTTTGGACGTTTGTAATTTAGGCAGGAATGGATCAGGAGGTAGAGGGAATGGCAACCCTCCTTACAGTACCATCACAAACCCTCCCCTAGCTAAGTTGTCACCTCTATTCTGGGAAAAGCAAAGCAACTAAATACCTTTCCTTTTATTTCCTCAGTCCTTATGTCATCCTAATCCCAAATCTTACTTAGCACCTGCCATCATTTATTACATCCTTTTCCTATAAACTTTGCTTTAAATACTGAGAGCTTTAAGCCAGTGTCACACTGGCCACCAAAGCCCCCGTGGAAGCACCCACAGTGGCAGCAATTCTGTTTCCACAGGGAAGTAAACTCTGGCTTCGGTGAGAGAAGTCAAGCACATTTCTGTCGGAAATCTATTAGCAGAATCAAGCTTTATTTTATGCAACAAACTACCACACAGATTTCTAGCAGCAGTCTGAAAATAGTTACTTCAGTCAGAATCTAAACATGTTCTTCATAGAAACAGCTGGGCAGAGTAATTTTTTCAACACTTCTCTTTCGACATATCAAGTGTGACTTAACAGCAGGTGAACAAAAGAGCCATTATTCTTAAGTTACTCAGTAAAACCATCACCAAAAATTTGAGTTTCTGGTACTCAGCTTTCAACAGCTGGTTATCCACCTTGGAGAACAAGACAGAAGAGAAATTGTGAATGTGCTTCAAAAACAGCACCGTATTTCTCATACAAGGTACCAATTCAGGTGCTAATTACAGTAAGATAGGACATTTGGAGAAGAATCTGCACAAAGGTCCTTGGCAAGGAAAAGGGATTAATTCAAATGAGAAATGTGTGATTCCTTTAAGTAGCTTGTACCTGGACAATAGTGTTTGTTATTCCACTTGTTAAATTAAAAAAAAAAAATAAAATCCCATCACAGTTTCATTTGCAGTTACAATTTTAATAGATCTAGTTGATGAAATCAACCTTTTTTTTTTTTTGGAACAAGAATCTTACTGTGAACTGAGCATTTCAACCCTGAAACCAAACCAGCCCTTTTTCACATTAGGTTTTGGCTTGCTGAGACACAACACTTGGTTCCAGCCGCAATACTGCATTCTAGAACACCCAGTGCTTGGCCTGAAAGGGTGACTGAACGCAGGTGCAGAGCATTAAAGCCTCATGTCTGTAGCTCTCTACTTCTGCCTCTCCCCTCCTCCTTTGGCTTTTTTGTGGCTCCTAGATTATGCAGATTCCTCCCCCTCCCCATCATGTATACAGGCTTTTTCGATGCATGAATTCCAGTGTCTGAAAAGATGTATAAAGAGAGCTATCAGCCTTGTGATGATGGTAACTTTGACAAGCATGATATGAAACTATCATCCTCATTGCCAGCACAGAGAGAGGCATATTACTGATACCATCCTTTAAGTAAAGACAGAAAAGCATCAAAAAACCAGAAGCAGCTGCATTTTAAGTGAGATTCGTGCATTATTAAGCAACATATTGTTAATAAAGAAAAATACATTGTGCTACAGCAAGGATTATGAAATACCCGGAAGACTCATAAAGCATAATTAACAGGATATTGTGGATTTATAAAGCTGTAGTGACATAAACTTGCCATCCAAAATTTATATAAAACTGAACAGTTGTATGTTTCCAGAACTCTTTTTCTCATGCACAGTAATAACACTGCAGTGAAACATGGAATTTTTCTGAATGCACTTTTGGGCTACAGCTAACACGACAGCGACTCAGAAGAAATCTTTTATATTTGTGCTTTACGGAAGCAGTTTAACTGTACGTCGCTGAACAATAAAAATTAATAGAACAGGTTGGTACAGAAGTATTTTCATTGTGTATCTGATCAGCTGGCTCAAATAGAGGGTCGTTTTGTGCCTCAGTCACTGTTACAGGTTGGTATTTATGCAAAATGCTTAGCAATAAAGTTTAGCAGTTGGGATTTCTCAAACTCCAGAAACTGAAGTGTTTGGGAGGGACTTGTCCATAGCAAGACAGCACATGACAAGCCATGACCAATTTCTCTCATGTAGACAGCTTCAGCACAAGAATGCACTCCTGGTAAAAACTAAAAATATTTACTAGGGAGAAGTGAGAAGCATGCAGTGAATACTAAATTCACGGCTGGCTCTGTGCAATTTCTGCACGGACAAGCATTCACTTTATCTAAAGCTCCAAAGTTAAACTAATTAAATGTCTCTGACAGAGACAAGACAGAAACCTCACAAAGGTGTTACCCTATAATCTGCAGCATGTTCCAGCAAGAATAATTTATGCTTTGTAAAACATAGGCAAAAGGAGATTCAAAACTAAGACGCTTTTTTTCATTGCAACCGAGTATATCCATCCACCGTAGGAATTTTCTCGCACATGTCAGCAGGGCAGTGTGCTTCAAATTCATGTCTTTCCACAAGCTCAGATAATGAGACAGCCACAAACTGCACCGACTCTGAATGCACCTGTGCCAATTCACACAAGCAAAGAATCTACCTTGTCACCAACTTGGTCTTGTGCAGCATTTCTTCACTATATCAAGGCCTTATTACTTTTGATTTAGTAAATAATTTACATGATTTGAGATGGGATTTGCATATGTTAAACGCATTTTGGCCAAACTATTAATTCGGAACTATGAAATTGATTAGATGTAGAATGAAAGGTTTTTAATTAAAACATACGTTTCATCAGTATTTCAGAAGAACACATTGTTCTCACCAAGAGAGAGCTTTCCAGGACTCTTACATTACAGATCATTTAATTTATAAATGACACAAAGGGAGAGGAAGCACTAGAACCTAACTCTAATGTTCCTTGTACAGTGCGAAAAAATTTCTAAGAGATGGTAGATCATTCACAAATTTTGCCACTGTTATCTTATAAATTTTAGAACTATAAACATAAATTATCCAAGCAGCTTCATTTCTCAGCAGATTGGAAGACTTCTTTACAGTATCCCTTTCTTTCTTGGCAAATAGGCTGGGCCTTCTGCACTTTCTATCGCAAGCTTCTCCAGAAGTTGAGAAAAAACAGGACATGTTTTTGACAGATCCTCCTTATAATTTATAATTTTTAGTAGCTGAAGTGGTTTTGCTTCACTAGCACACATTGAAATTGACCATCAGATTGACAACTCCAGAAGATCAAAGAGGAAAGGAAGAGGTGGCCAAATTCTGAACCACAGAAGAGGAAAATCCAAGACATAGCCCCAGAAATCCAGAAACCTGCCACTGATTCTATTAGAAATGATGTTATTTTCCAGAGGCAATATCAACAAAGAGTATTTCATAGTCATGTGGAACTATGAAAGTGAAACAACTCAAAGTGACAGTTATCATCCTAGAATCAGTTTGGATGAGAAACAACAAGGACTACATTCACCGTGTCAGAGAGAGAACTTGGAGGGAAAAAATAAATTACTAAGATCGGTTACTGAGAAGAAAAAGCCAATCACCTCATAACTTCATAACTCTCATTCTGGCATTACCAGGAATACTATATGATAGGATAGAAATTAACATAACCTACTCTAAATTTACAGTGCATCATTAAAATTGGCTCACTGAAATTATGACAGTTATGTATATAGTGTTTGTGTTATGGGATAAATTTAAAAGAGAAAGACCTTTAAAAAAAATTAACAGATTTCTTTGTAAAATAGACTAATACCCATAGAACAAATTTGAGGGTTTATGACTACTGATATTAAAGTAAATGAATTATTGCTTCAGGACCTGTCAGTTTTCAAAACATTATCATTCAACTCATCTTCAGAAACGTACTGGATCTTGCATGGTACAATTCAGACAATCTGCTGTGTCAAGATTTACATATTTGAGTGTAAAATAAATAAAATAATTTGTGTGCTTCCTTGGGATTACAAGACTGTTAATTTGACATTTCTGAAACACATCTCTTACCACTACTTTTGCAGTGATTCAAGTAAAAGAAAACAGATATTTGGTAAAAGAAATGCAAGTTAGTCATGTCAGATTGGCAGTTTCAAAGTAAAACTGCAGCAGAATGCAATTCTCCTAAAAAACTCCGAAATGATAACAAAAAGTTTACCAATCCTACCAAGAAGAAGACAAAACACAATCACAAACTTGTAAGTAAGAAGGTGGAGCCTAGCTCCAGTGCTGGGCTTACATATGATGAAAACACAAGGACAGAAAGGCAGTTTTTCACCTAAGTAGGAAGGTGGCCTGGCCTTTCTGCACGAGAAATTCCTAGCCCCTTCGCTGAACAAATGGGGACAAGCCTCACAGAAAAGGTTCACGAGTTTTACGGAAACACGAAACAACATCTGTGTGTGTAATTAATGCAAAGCATGTACAATGTTACAATATAAACCCTTTGGAAAGTGTGGAAAACCTGCCAACGGTGGAGCAGAATAATGTATAAACAATCAGGTTGTAAAGCAATTTAGAAATTCAATAAGTGAAGTAATTCTCATTATCGTTCAGGCATCACAGGCAAGTAAAAAGAGTACTGTGAGGCGTGACTTTTTTATTAGCATAATCTTCTTCTTGATGCTACCATTATGGTTTCCTTATTTTGACAAATGACTGCTGCCCATTCCCACACCTGCTACCCTCTCCCTTAGACAAACTATTTTATGATTCTCTTCTACTTAAAAAACCCAAACCCTAACAAAAAATCACAACCAAATCCAAACAACTCTTTTCATTTTATTTCTGTTTAATTAGTTTGCTTCCTGTATTCATTTATGTCATGTTTATACGTGGTTATTGACAGTTGAATGACTCTGCCATATGTTGATAAGCAGGCAAAATTTTATAAATGTAAACTCTAATCAGAAACATTAATTCTGATTTTTCCTAATTACTCTGAATATATGAATTTTATTCTGGATGAGATGTATTTTGTGTGTATTCTGAATTATGATTTCTATATGGGCAAAATAACCTGGAAATAATTTGCAGATTAAACAATTGACAATAAAATGTTGCCTAGCTCAAAGATTCACGTAATTGTTAAATTAATGCAATTCATCTACTCTGGAGCAGAATTATGCTTTCCAGAGACTGTGAAGATGATGTTTAAAACAGAGCTATCATTAAAAATCTACATAGATTTTCTAAGAGTCTGGATCCTACAAACAGAATTTTAACACAACAGACCCTGTAGGAACCTAAGCCAAGATTTTGAACTAAGAGTTTCCTCCAATGTTTGAAGTTTTCAATCTTGCTCAGTTTTCAGTAATGCTATGGAGGCTTGGAACTAGACTACCTGTCAAGTCTACCTGTGTAAGTCTTCCTGACTTTTGCTTCATCAGATTCAAGGATCTTCAGTGAAGCATCAGCTATTACCAGCACGAAGAAAAAGAAAAGGCAAAAAAGGTTGTTTTCACTGCAGTTACCTACATATTCCTGATGAAAAAAGTGCATTTTTTAATCAGAGCGTGACACAGAAAATGGATTAGACTGGAGATTTCAAATTAAGGTACAGAAAATGCTTCTGGACAGCATTTTTAAATTCTGATTATGAAAAATGAACACTTCTAAGACATTAAAATGAAAAGCATTGGCATCTCCATTTTGGATTGTGAAATTGTGTAAGAAAAGTTTTTGTTTGCAAATGCTACAAAAAACCTCAACATATTATCAAATAAAAATAAGAAAATGGTTCTTTTCATCAGAGGCTTTCCATTAAAACATTCAAAACAGCCCTAAGCATGTAACATTTTGATCTTTCTGAGGAAAAATTGTATTTCTGCCACCAGATCATTAGATATATAGATATAGCATAATACTTCCATATTCAATATTTCTAGTGAATTCATTAGCTGTTTTTTAAGGATTCACTAACACTTTGTTACCTAAATATTTTTAAAGTGAACTCCTGCTAATGAGCAAAAGCAACATTCAAATGTTAATAGGTACTGAAAAAATGACACTGGAAACTTCTATTTTTCTTCTACTCGTGAAGAGAAAGCAAGCTCATGGAGATAGACAATAAAAATGAAAATAGTTTAACCTTTATCCCCCCAAAACAATAGGTTAATCAAAAGAATCTTAAATTACATGATATTGGAATGCCCTGCAGAAATGAGGCACTCTGAGATCTATACTATCTTTAACAAGGACAAGATAACCTTAGTCTGGGCATTAGATGTAATGTGCAGAATTGACTGGTTTTGTTTAAAGAAAATATTTTTAGGCTAAATGAATAGAAACCTATCACAGAAGAGACCATAAAATATGACTCCTAAACACTGAAGTTAGTGAACACAAACTCAATATAACACTCTTACAATATTGAAAAAATCACATCATTACATTAAAAAAACGGGGGGAAAAAAGCTCCACTCAAAAAAAAATAGTAGTGGAAAACCATCAACAGTTCTCCTCTTATCTTGTAGAAGACAAGACATTAATGAATCCTAGAAAACTACTCTGAAGCCAACACGTAGTTGCTGTCAGATAATATCAGAGCAAAAACAAGCAGATTGAGATTTTAAGATTCCCTAAAATAAACTTAGTTCAAGGGAAGAAAATCTCAAGTGTCAGCAGGGGTATAGGGCCCAAAGTCTCTCTGCATTAAAACAGCACGTAGTCAATTCTGTTAATTCATGCATCAATTCTGAAAGTAGGTTTTTACAGTATATAGTAAAAGATTACCTAAAGAAATTAAATCCATATTGTATACGAGAGTTACTGATTATTGGCTTGCACACAGTACTTACACAGAGTATATATACTTGTAAATGTTGCAGGTTCATGCCCAAGCTAGTGCCATCACAGTGTATTCTGACCTGTTGGGAAGTTTCCAGGCTACTCAGGTGCTCTATTTGGCAATACAGAGATGTTTTCATTTACTTAGGCATTAAGTCAAAGGATATCATAAGCAGTCGCACTGGTTTGGTCCGATAAAGTCTGATACTGAAGGAGTAAACTCCGCTGCTCCAACATAAGCACCGAGTGTTGCCCCAGTATATCAGAGATATCTGCACACAGCTGATGGACATGACACGACCTGTGGAAGACCATGCCCTTATCCAGTAGTAGCTACAAGACAGGTTATACAACCTAGCACTTCTAAAACGGCCTCACGTAGCTGTATTCAGGCAATGGTACCATGTCCAGGGGAGCAGAAAATATTTCCAGGCTTGGCATTAAAAGAGTTAAAAGACTTTCAGTCTTACTGCTAAAGCAGATCGACTTCAAAGTGGCAGGAGCAACACTCATATTATCACACAAGACAGTGAGTAAGTGATGTTGCAGAGGTCTAACAGAAATAAACTGACAACAAATAAAATAGATGATCGATAGATTACCCATTACATGGTCATATAGTTTCATAGTACACTTGCGGAGAAGAATGACAACAATTATGGATATTATACATGTGGAAGAGACAGATGCTAAGTCTTCTAGGGGACTGGTATTTTATTATGATGTTTTAAGTTTCGCAAGCGTGAGATTTCTACGTAAAACTTTTCGCTCAGCCTCCTCCATCTACTTTCTTAAGACCAGTAACTTCACTCAGAGAAAGATGAAGACAGAAAACTATTTGAAGTAGTGACACATGTATTTTGAAACACTCAACCGACAAAGTAAAAGAGGACATAGCTGAAAGGACAAATAAAAAGCAGGATATAATTGTGCCTCTAGAACTCCCAGAGGAAAATACTCCACTACAGGGAGCTTCCTGAGTCACTAACCTGGAACAAAGCAAACCTTGGAAAGCACATGCAAATTAGCATCAGGCAAGAGGAGCAAGTCGAAGGGGCACAGAAAGGCAGAGCTCCGGATCAGGACAAGTTTAGGATCATTCCATTCACAAATAAATTTCCCACTGTTTCACTAGGCCTATACTACCCTCAGAAATCACTAGTCAGGTTTGCAAGACTTTAACCAGCAAAAAAGTTATATTCCATTATATTAGCCTAATCACATGACTGTACGTAGCAGAGCGTATCTGTCTTCAAGGCACATGTAAGAAAAAAAGTGCACCAAAGAGAACCAAAATTTCTCTACTCAGTATTGATGTAGATAACGCTTTTCATGCATATCAACATTTGCTACTCACGACTGACCAATATCCATGTTCTAAAGAGAAAAAAAAAAAATCTATACATTACAGTACTGGAGAGCAGTGCACTTATCAGAGAACTATTAGACTATAACAGCCTGGAATTGCTTCTAATGTGCAACTTTTGCATAAAATGGAGTATTACTGCATCACAAGATGTACAATTAATTGTTGAGGGCACTCAAAACTAGGCAGCATAATCTGTGATTATTCAGCTTTTTCATTGATTTTGTCCTCCAGGTTTTTTCTAAAGGTATATAATCAAACACATCATGATATCAGAGATGTGAAATAATGAACTAACCACAAATATTGATTTAATATTATAAAACAGCAGCAAAAGTCATTACTTCACGTTCATCATTGTAATGGTATTATGGTACAAGTACTAAAAGCAACATACAGTTATTGTTGCTTGATTAAATGGCAGTTTTTTCTAGTTCATTAGTTTCTATGCATACATTTTTCACACAATCCAACAATTATTTTCAAGATTCCTGACTTCATACACCACGACAGGAATACAAAGTGATTTTAAAAACTCAAAAAAACTTTTTTTTTTTTTTTTTTTTAGTGTGAGTATTCAGGAATGCTGGTAGATCCGGCTAACTAATAGACAAAAACACTATCTCACCATCGTTGGCAAAAGCAATACTGAGATTCTAGGAGACAAGTAATGTGAATGCAGTAGTCACTCTGCTAAAATTAAATTTAGGTTGAATTTCAGGGTTTTGTGATGTCTAAAGACAGTTATATTTTGGTTTCAGTGTGATCTAGACTTCTACCTTCCCTAGGTTCTAAGAATTTCATACATTATGTCCAGCTTTAAATATATCAAAGAAAAAAAAAATGACTTTTAGCTTCAAAATCTCAAATTTAATAGACCATATTCTCTGGCATATCTGTCATTCTAACAACGCTAAAACTGTCTCCTCTGAGATCAGATCTCATTTTCCAAGAAACTCAGCCAACTGCTGTCTTAAAAAAAGCAAAAGCTGGGATCTTAGAAGCAAGTATCCTTTGGATAGAAGACAGCTATGATGACTATTTACCATCACACCCTCTTCAAACAAAGGGAAATTAAACGTTTCATAAATTTAACAAACAAAAACCTGTGCGAAGAGTCTGAGAAGCCCAATGCTTTCTTCCCTTGTCACCAGCTTCATAAAGAGCTTGACAGAGATTTCAGATGTTCCTGCAGGGAAACAGAAAGATGAAAGCCTGCATGGAGGATTGTTGTATTTGCTTCCATAATCTTAAAAGTACCTGAACAGTACAGGCAACAGCATCCCACACAGTAAAAAATGAAAGGATTTATGAACATAGTTGCTTGAAAAGGCTCTCTCACGTAAGCTAAATGTGAGGGGAAATTCAGAAGGAGAAAGTGAAAAACTGAAAAACATCAACAAGAAAAAGTAATCCACACTTAAAATATACTTCACAAATCAGGTAGGCACGGGGATCTATTTCACAGGCTAATCTGTGCGAAAATGCAGTGCTCTTTTCTATACTACTATATCTCATCAAAGATCAATATTTGTGGACAAGAAGAGCATTGCTCAGTTCTACCTCCTCTTGTCAACTTTGCCACAACCATTACATACAAATAACGTACAATGTTGTTTGATTTTCTGTTTAATACCCTGCAGACATAACGCTCACATCAAAATCGAATTCGTATTCCAAAATTACCTTCCCAGTATCTTCCCAATTACAAGTAGCATAACTGTTTTTTGCATTAAATCACAAGTATCTCCAACCTAATCGAAATCCTCTAGCCAGTCAGTGTGCCCTCCAACAAAGTCCACGTTCCTGTATGAAAACCAGGATAACATGACATACAAAAGAGCAGAGCTTTGGGGAGACTCTCCAAAAATAAGAATTCAGTTGCGTGCTTACACAGGAAGAAGCCAGTTGCTAATGACACTTAATTAATAAAGTTTAGTTTCTGCTTTCCTGACCTCTTTTATAAACCTGAAATTGGTTTGACCCTTGTGTGGGTGACATGGAAAGCTCAGGCACTTTTTCTCACTGCAGTAGAAATTTCTCTTGATCCACCTGCAAAGAAGATGGAAAAGTGAAAGCTGCATCTTGTCAAAGTCATTCTTTATTGTCTTCTCGTAAATATGCCAAACCCCTACTTCTTACAGAGACTAAACACTTAGTTCGTTCAAAAAGATCAAAAAATAAATCAAAAGAAAAACCTTAATGTATCATTTGGAACAGTAGGAAGCATTATAGCACATTAGGAAGAAATAGAACCCACTCTTCAAAATTAAAGTACGAGAGAGTTTACACGAGTGTTCTCAAAATGAGCAAAATCCCCCTCCAAATTTCACAGTGTTCACATTCTCATAGATCCTAAATGACGGAAAAGCAAGAAGAAAGTTTGTCTGGCAATCCGATGTTGTCACAGAGTCAGAATTTGGAGGTTTAGCTAATCAGAACCATGCTAGCAAGACAACTAAGGGTTTGCAGGTGTGATTTCGACCTTAAAGCATTCTTAGTTAACCAGTATGTTAAACAGGATTTGCTTTTAGTGGCTGCTTCTGTCTGAATGAGCCCCGACAAGGGAAGTTCTCTCTTGAGGACTGTGCAAGCGGTTACTTTCTGTTGGACAGATGATCTGCCCCTGCAGATTTTTAGGACAATTTTTGAGTGATTTTAGGTGGTGAGGATTTTAAACTAAATGTGCAGGATTTTCTAAACTCTTGGTTTAGCTATGGTAAATGGAGAATTTAGCTTTGTTTTCATATATAAGAAGAGGTTACAGCTTCTGCAGTTCAAATAAATTTTAAAACTCATAAAATGTGAACGTTTGTTTTGGAACCATTAGAAATATCAAAGAGAAAATCCAAGTTATTTTCAAGTTGCTTACCAGGTAAATTCACAAGCCAGTTAAGGTTTTCAGAGCTTCCATAAATACTGTGAACTACCAAAGGTTTCATATAATTTAAAAATCAAATATTAAATGCTATTATTTAAAGTACAAAAATATTGCAAAAGTCCAATGCCAAATAAAATTGAGTGTAATAGCATTTAGAAATAAATGGTAGTATCTAAAATTACTGGCAATTCTCACCCTTCAGAAGATGTACAAAACATTCACTGAGATCAGTTACATGAAAATGAGAAAGAAAAAAAACCTAAAAATTTTGCAGGCGTGTGTGAAATAGTGACTGTATAAAGAAACAATTGCATCTTATAAAAGTGACCTTAGATGCCCAAGCAACTTCAGAAGTCGAATGCTTCTGTAGAACTTTTTTTCTGCCTGCTTCCTCTCTATGGTGATAAATTGAGCACATTTAAAGTGAAAAATTCTAGGCAAAGCTTTCCTACATTGAACAGGCATTTAGATATACTTCTACTGTATCCTGAATATTGTGTATTTCATAAAATATTTTTCATGGAAATAATGAATTGGAATATCTTCTGTGATTCCTGTGGACAATCCTGTCCTACTCATGCCTTTACCGTAATATGTGACATGAATTAGTTAATTTATCTTCCTGAGTAATAGAGGAGGATAAAAAGTTGAAAGAAATCTTAATACAGGGAGGTTCTTTTTCCCTGTTCATATTGCTCAAGACGAATATTAGGTGAGCTAGATATCCCTGCAGATTATTCCATTTTTCTATTTTCATTCAATTTTTCTGCTTCTAAATTGCCAACACAAATTGCATTAGGTTAAGCTTTTGAAGTCATGACCACTAGCTGGCACTACTGGACATGACTGAATGAGCACCTAAGTTTTACTTCAGTTTCAAAAAGCCACTCTTCATAAACTGGCAGAATAAGCCATTCTGGGAATTAGTTCAGCCTAAAGAGAAATTTTGCCCATAGGCTGAGGTCAAATCAATCGCTTCTGCTGCATTTTATGGAATCCCAGGTTATAAATTTTATTGTAGTTGCAGTGTAATGTGTTTGAACAACTTCAAAAACTGAATTCCAGTCCCAAAGTTTGCACTGTCCTTTCCACCTCCTTAACAAATGGAAACAGAAAGTATGAAGGCTCAATACCAAAAGTTGTTTGTACCAAGTGACACTGAAAATATAAACTTAGGAAAACAAACAAACAAAAAAAAAAGGTCTGGCAATACCTAGAAGATAAATTCCTCAGCTGCTTCTACACAGATAATGAAACTACTCTTATTGTATTTACTCCGGGATATCATTCCACTTGCATCAACTAGGCTAGGCCAATGAACAGACAGGGTCTGTCAAGATGAGAAATACTGACAATGACCAAGGTGAGAAAGGTGAGCAAAAACATAGTTTCAGGTGGTTTTACCTGTAGAAGCTACAGACCAAACCCCAGTATTATTTAAAAAAAAAAAAAAAAAGTAAAATTCTCCTCTAAGTTTTGGATAATTATTTTCTCCATGTAACTACTAGGCTTGTACATTCGTTATTTTTCTCCTTTATTCCTCCCATGTAGGTGATGTTACTAAGCCTGGTATAAGCACTCGTGGATAATACTGAAATCATTGTCCCCTTACAATTTCCTGTGCTTGACCCTCATTTTAAGCCCTTAAAGCTTAAAAGACGGTAAGCTTCAACTCGTTGCCATTTCGAGCAGATACTTTAACACCGTAGTATTTCCTCTTTCACATCTAATGTAGCTTTCTTTCAAAACTGTACTTTTTCTGGTATCTTCCATTTTACATCTTGTTTTTTTCTGGTCATACCTTGTTAATAGCTAAAACCTGGAAGCCTCTTAATTCTCACTTTCAGCACTGTGATGCATTTGTAGAAACTGCAGCCGTGGCAGTCAACAGCCAGTGCTGGCAATCACAACACTGTAAGACCCAGCTGCAGAGAAGAATCCTGGTTTGTCAGTGCAACTCATGCTCCTGTTTGACTAATGGTAAAACTGGGAATAATCCAAAGCCTGTACGCAAGATACATTTGTTTTACGCTCCTGTAGTGCCACCGCCTCTAACATCACAGTTACTCCTGATTTACACTGCTATAAATCAAACTGCAATTACAGACCAGGAGTTTGAGTCAAAAGCTGGCATTTCCACATAATTACTGTTCCACATAGAACTGCAGTTAATGTCCTACTTGTTTTTCAGAATTCTTTGCATTGTAGTTTTCATTTCCGCTGATTTAGCTATGTAATTACTTTTCAGTAGTGGCAACAGCAAACATGCTTTCTCCTTGCTATCCCGGCAGCGTTTTTTCTGTCAGTTACAGTAATTGCATGTGTCACTGAGATGGTGAATAACCACCAGGGTCAAAAAAATCCTACGCAAATGAAACAGAAAAAACGGTGTTTAAAAAAAAATAATTCAGATGAAGTACTGAGCTTTTTTGTAATTTTTTTATCCCCTCCAAAATAGTATAGTATAAGTAAGAATATCACATATCAAGTGAAACAACAAACACCAAAAAAAGAATAAAATGAAATGTTTCATAATCAATGACTCAAGGAGTTCATTTTGAGACTGAAGAAAACAGAAGAGGAAAAAAAAAGTACTTTAATTGCAATTAATTTCCACAGCCATTTGTGTGGTAACTAACAAAAATGTCACTGCTGGGCCACAAAACTCAGAGAGGTGGCACAAAATGGGACACTCTCCACCCACACCCCCGAAATATTTTTTGGGGAGTGTATTTAAAAATGCATTTTAAAAGAAATTCAAGTTAGGCTATGCTAGATACTATCAGTGAGACTAAAGCACACTGTAGAGAAGCTTTAATTGAAAGCACATTTTCAATTATTTACTTCAAGCACTGACAATAAACTGGTCAGGGCAACACAAAACTCATTATGAGCTAATTTATATTGCTACGCTCTGTGCTGCTGTGGCTCAACTGATACAGCCACCTCAGCTGAGACTCAGTACATTATACGGTATCTCTGAACAAGCAGTTTATGGTTTAGGATTACCAGTGTAATCCTATCAAATTCAATGCTGCCAGTATGTAATCCTGATTAATTTCAGTGTTTTCTAAGCATTGCACCAGATCAAAAGTAATCAGCAGAAGTCAAAATAAAAAGACCTTTCTCTGGATTTGAAGTCTCACAGGCATACTGAATATAAATTTCTGTATTATCAAGAACCCTGCTTCCACAAATCGAGTACAATTTAGGGGGGGAAAAAAAGGGCTACAAAAACAAAGCAAATTATTTTTCCTACTAGAGCAAGAAACCAAATGTTTCTAGCTCAAGGGCAAATCATCCAAAGAGTAGAATGGGACCCAGTTTTAATTGCTTTACTGCCTTTACTGTTAATGAATGAAAACAAGAACTAGGCATTTTAGAACTCCTTATCTTGATACCCTGCTAAATGCAAAAACGGGATTTCAGCATTTAAGGGATTAAAAAAGGAATCTAAATTCTTAAATCTAAAATTGCAAGCCCTTGTTCAGCTGCCACTTAAGCCTTAGAGGTACCTAACTTACTTCAGGTACGTGCCTTAAATATCCTCCAGCATCTAAAATTCTACTTCCAGGTACTCTTGGCAACTTTTCAATCTTGACATGGCCAAATAACTCAGTGCTTAAGAGTGGTCAGGTTCTACCAACCTGTCACACTGAACTCCTCCAGAATACTTTAATTGCTCAAAAAACTTTAAATCACTCAAATCTTTCTCAGAAATACATGGTGTGGGTATAGGAAGAAAAGGTAAGAAGAAAAGGTAAAGCTATTCCACACACCTGTTCTACAAAATAAATAATACACAGAGAACCTTGCTTTAATTCACGCATATGCTCAAGCATAGAAGAACACAGATCTCCAAGGAGAATAGTATCATAAACTCTTTAGGCTGTTCTGCAAAAGTGACACTAAGAAGATTCAGTAGCAGGAGTGATAGCAAGCAAAAGAGAACATTTTATGATCCTTTTGCATTAGCAGGTTGAGCACTCATCTGTGAATGAGGACACTGTGGGTTGGTTCCTCTCCCAGTAACTTTTAAAATATATTTTACATTAAACAATTACTAAATAAAACACACGATAAGATGGAATAGGGACAAGAGTCCTGCAACTTCCCTCTCAGGAAATGATTTTAAACATTAAGTCCTAAACTTAAACATGTGGTTGTAGATTTCCTTTCTCTCCATCTGAAAGAATCTTTTTTCTTTTTTTCTTTTTGTTCTTTTTCCTCTTCATAGCTGTACAGCTATAAGACAGAAGACTTGCAGTTCAATTGATCTCTCCTACTTCACAGAGAAGTTTCCAACATATTGCTTAAAAGAGTAACTTTTCTACAGTAAATTTGCTTTTAGGTGCCTACTTCAGTAGACAGTTCAAGACTCTGAAAATTTGGCTGAAAACAGATGCCATCCTGCTGGGGCACGGTTTAGAGTACATTTCAGTTTTTGCAATTTTGTACTTTTATTCCCTCTCAGTGGCATTATTATCAATACAAAGTCTGTTTCTTTCCAATTTTACTCTAAGGGGACAAATGTTCAAAGCACTGCTTAAAAAGCAAATACTTAATACCCAAACTAAAGACTCCACATGAATGTAGCCAATGCTTTTAGGGAAGAATTCTACTTTTAGGGAAGAAACACAGGTTTTTAGAATTAGGCCTCTTACCTGGAAAACTTGTAATTTCAGGCCTTCCAAAACAAGCTCGGATGTAATATTTCAATAAAATATTTCACCAACCTTGTAAACATTTAATTACATGCCTGTTTTTCTCATATTAAAAGCCTCACTGATTTTACTAGAAACATTTAAGGTATGCATCATTTCAGTTTCTGAAGTAAAAAAATCAAAGTGCAATTAAATCCAGATTGCTAGACAATAATAGCAACATTCAAAAAGGTTTCACAAATTTGAGATGGTCTTTAAAAACATCAAATTATTTTTGCTTGTAAAGGACATCTGTCACAAGCTAGTAGTGAGATGTACTTCTGAACACACACAGGGATGCAAAATAAAATGATGCACAAAGCAGGGTACACATCCAGCAGCTATTTGCAAACACCATGTTACGTTATTTTAAGTCAAAATTAACACCAGAACATACAAACCTACTGCCAGGTTTTCAGGTCAAACTCACGTAGCTGAAGCCAAACACCTACCAAGTGGTACCAGGGCACTGAGAATCTCTTTGACCTTCCTTATCCTGCCTAGCTATATTCATTGTTTTTCCCTCTACATACCCTTTTGTTCTCTTACTTAGTTGAGTATAATTATAATCAACTTTATTTCAAGGAAGCACATACTTGTAAAAGGTATCTTTCACATACACAACAAAAACAAGAATCCTAGAGCTTCATGCACTCTGCACCTTGCCATTCTTATGTTCTGAAAATGCAAAGCAGCTGGCGTGTAAAAGAGTAAACCTAAAATTATCGCAGTGGCATGGGAAAAACCCAAATGGAAAAAATAAAAAAAACCCACACAAAAAATACATCAGGTTGAAACATAATTCAAGCACAAACATGTGCATCTGAGTTTCTATGAACTGATCAACAGATTCACTGTCTTTATTTAATGAGGTCTTCTTGCTGACACTATTGCTACGGCCTATTAAGCCCCGTCATTGCTATTTACAGACTGCAGGCACCTGACCACCGAGACCAGCTGAAAGAGTTATCCTCACACGAATAAAGCTCCCTATGTTCAAAGGGCTACACGAATGAACCCTGGCTAATAATGCCTCACAGTATCATTCTCAGCTTGGAACATCATTGTCACTGGAGAGCAGAGTGGTGGGAGAGAGACAGAACAACGACACTCCACAGCGAGAAAAAATAGGAACGAGGATATGGAATTGGTAGCCTTGCTACGGCTCCTTTGAAGTTTGTGACCACCAGACAGGCTTCTGGTCACTCAGGAAAATCTATGCATATCTCCATAGCATTTGTTTTGATTTCTGGAAATGAACATCTTTATTCTGAAGAAACTTGCAGATTTACAGAGCTGCTAATACAGTTTTAAGTAGTATTTTTTTCTCTCCTAAAAATAAAGGTCTGTAGCTTTACCTTTTTCTATTTTCAATTATATTAACAGAAATAAGTACAGAATCTACTCAACATCGAAGTAATTAATTTTTTTTTCTGTATTTCTAAGTGCTAAGCAAGTATTACAGTGTCAGATGTTTTAATCAGCCTAAATCCTTCCTGTCTCATGGGAGCAACCCACAAATTCTGACAAGGACTAGCAAAGAAAGAGGCTGATCAGAATAGAATATACACCTGTTTATTACAAATACATCCATCACATTTTAAAATCTCTAGGACTTAATCAACATGAAGAGAGTTTCTGAGGGAAAAGATACAGAAAACTGATACTGATTTTTCCCTTTTTATGAAAAAATATAGTAATGTTTACTGACATAAGCAGATGAACAAATAATATTGTTATTTGTGAAGGCAGAAGTTTACAAGAATTTGTTAGGAACAACTGCATTTCAGTGAGTATGTTAGACACAAAGTCTTAAAAAAATAAATAAGAACACTAAACTGTCAAAACAGATTTCTATACTCAGAAATATGTACAGCACATAAAAATCAAGATTTTAAAATGAACTCTAGGGTAGGAAAGATAATAATAAGACTCTATAGTAATTGTCAATTAAAAACAAATCTAATTGCTTTGTTGGCAATATTACGCTCATTTTTCCTAATAAAGATAAGACATGCATAACACTAACACACATACTATAACAAAGGGACAATTTCTTTTCCTTTCTGTAACCAGGTATGAACAAGCAACGAAACCTTTCTCTAAGGACTGCAGTGTTCCCATTCCCAGAAGACATTACGAATCTCCTCTCCTGCACTAATTTTCATCACCTTGAAGATTCGTGCCACACAAAATTCAAATGGAAAAGCACAGTATTGACTACAGCAAGATGATTACAAAAGGGCATTTTTTCACTGAATTCTCAATTCATCAATAACAGGCAAAAGGAAATTATCTAGTCCTCAGGAATACCAAACCACTGGTGTAATAACTACAGAAAATACATTCTGGAAAAATCCTGAGTCCTGAAGAGAAGTTAGCACCTCAAAGGTACCTACAAATGCAACAGGTCATTGTTCAACATTGTGAATAGCCATAGACTGAGAAAAAGACACTCCTGAGGTAGGAGAATGTGGAATAATAGAAAGAAAGCAATCAAAAGCAGCTGAGTAGATAATGAGAACCAAAGCCAGCAGGAAACCAAAAAGGGATGAAAACAAATAAATACTAGATAAACATTATCAGAGATAGGTAACACTGAATTTAGGAAGAAAGATGATAAAGGAAGACAAGACATTCACTAAAAGAGAATGAGATGTAACACCTTTACCAGCTAAGTGAAAAAAAACATTACAATGTTCTCACTAAACATGACAATACAGAGAAAATAACAGATAAAGCTAAAATTCAAACATTAATTGAAATGCTGTTTCCATTTAATGTAAAATCCAATGTTTCATTTCTCTTATGAGACTCTACATATTTATTTCATGTCGTGTCCATTTCAAACAGAAATTAAAAACACCCAGAAGTATGTCATGTTCAAAGCCCCTGCTTTAAGAAAAAATAAGACTCAAAAGGGAATACCTCATAAATTAGTAAATGATAAAGTTGGCTCTAAAGAACTTTTTCTTCCTATATCACGCTGACTGTTCTAAGACTTTACTATCAACTAAGCAAAACACTTAAGAACATACTCCGTTATTAATTATACAAGGTAGCCACCACTGTTGTCAGCTGTCCATGAAAAATATAAGGACCTGAAAGGAGAGAAAGAACAGATCCGTGTCCTCCAGGTGTTACACTTCTAATAATTTTAAAAGTTAGCTAGATTACAAATTCTTCAGTGCAATGAACCTCCTTTGCATGCGCTTCTCATGAGCTACCCAAGGAGTTCTAACAGGAGAGATGTTATCAGGACACGGCTACAGCATAAACTGTGAGAACATCAGCAAGAACTGAAGGCACAAAGCAGAAGAGAAATTAGGCAGAGAGAATAGACTTGGAGCGCCTCTCATTCTGACTGTGGGGGTTGATTTTAGGACTGTGAATATTACATTGAACACAGGGCTGAGCTGCGTTTCAATACACTTTAATTAGCTATTTGTGATGTAATTAGATTAACGCCTACGCCAGGGTTCTTTTGGGCTTGCAGCAAATCTCTGAGATAGCAGGAAGGCAACACTGAGATGATGGCTCGGAGCTGACATGGTCATTGGGTTTTATGTGTTGCATTTATTTTCCTTAAATATCATAATTAGGACACTGAGTCTGAGGTGGTAATACGACATACAAATTGTTATTTGTGAAGGCAGAAATTTACCAGAATTTGTTAGGAACAATTGCATCTCAGTGAGTATATTAGACACAAAGTCTTCAAAAATAAGTAAGAACACTAAACTACCAAGACAGATTCTTATAAAAATATGCACTGCTTATAAAAATCGAGATTTTAAAATGAGCCCTAGGGTAGGAAAGATAATGATATGACTCTATAACTATATAACCTAATAATTACCTAATAGCTACCAAACAGTTATCTAGTAATTTTGTATGATTCTTGGCCTAAAGTAAAAAGTTATACCAACCTGGTATATATACTTCTGTATCTAGCCATATGGATTCAAGATGTTGGGAAACATATAATATTTATCAATTTCTATATTAACAGTTGCAGTGATGACACTTAGCAAAAGATTTAATTTCACAGGAGAGACAAACAGGGCAGGACTTAATGAAGAATCATGTTCTATGATGTTTTCTCTATAAAATTTTATGAATTCTCAAAGCCTTAATCTCCACTGGTGGAAATAAATATAGAAGTGACAAAAGTTTACTTTTGATAAAATATTGGTAATGTAGTCCTAATTTTAGGCATAAAGACTGTTTTGAATGTCTTGTACTTCCTCAAATCAGTAAGATTGATTTAACTTTAATAAAATCTCATATTTGTTAACTTAGAAACAGCAGTTTTTGTTCTGCTCCCTTGAGTTCAGAGTATAAACTTGCTTTATTTTTTTCTCCTCTTCCTTTAATCTCTACTTCTATTTAAATTTAAAACTGCATAAAATATGAGAAGTAAAGCTATGGTTTCCTAATCGATAATGTGATTTATGCATGAATTCATAAAAATATGAGCCTGACTGTTGACTGGAAAAAGCCATTATACAAAATACAATTTAGTAGAAGCAAATGCCTGTGTCATTTAGAATAGCTACATGCATTTTTCTTTTTTATGGCTCCTTTTTACCTAGGAACACTGTCTATAGCAGTCTGCAAGAAGATGGGGACTTTCTGTCCCTTATGCTTTAAGTATTTTATATTTTTAAGATTTGTAATAATCACTTCTTCCAGATCTCCAGACCTGTTAAAAGGGCCTTGAGTGAACCAACCTTGTAAAAATTTTACTCTCGAGAACAACTCCTACAGAAGTGAGATTCTGATACAAGCAGAAAAATTGAACAGAACTGGTAGAAGTATTCTGATCCCAAGAACTCAGGTACTACTGGACTTAACTACATAAAGTAGATATTACTTGATGTAACTGGGAGAAGTAATGTTCATATTGGACTAGCCTCTAATTCTGACAATTAAATGACTGCACCAAAACAGAAATTCATCTTTACCCATAGATTTAACAGAGTGTGTACAAAGAAATAGAGGAATACGAAGAAGAATTTCTTTCTTCTAGTAAGGATTCAGGAATACTATGAAGTGTGTGACTGAGAGATCCAGAAGAGCAGTGCATGGGAAGTTTACCAGTAACAAAGAAAAGCAGTATCTTTCTCCCACAGGGACAAGGCTGCACTTAAAATTACAGGACAGTGATCTGAAGATACATGGGTGTATGTATCAGCAAGTGTGTATGTTACAGCACTGGAATGGGGCATTAGCAATTGCTACTGTGAAAAAACTGCTCAATAAATTCAGTTTGCAAATTTGTCCTCAGGAAGAATTAATTCTACCCTGCACTCTTTATTACCATGGTTTAGCCCAGGAACAACAGCTCCACACAAGGCTGCTCCTCTTTGTTTCAGAAGTCAGTTTTAGAACATTCCGCTTTCACTCAGTGCTGTTATCCTGCAAGGATGGACAATTCACAGAGCAGACCTTCAAAAATGCAGTAATGCTACACGAGCCCTCGGTCTCACTGAGGAGTGTGACAGTAACCCAGTGTGTAATAACAAAGAAAAAAGACTATCAGATCCTACCAGTCTGGCTTCATCACTACAAACTGGAATGAAATCATGATCCACATCAGACAAAGCAAGCTTGCTCTGGGCTCAGAATTTCCCACAGCACTAACTGCCTCTGCTGAAGTTCTTGAGAATTTATACATTGGAAAGTACATATATTTAGAGACAATTAAGTGATGGTACTTGGTTTTCAGATATGACAAGAATCTAACTTCTATTCATATAAGCAACAGAAAATTGGGCTATGTTTATTTAGGTCTTCTGGTTGACATTAAATGCCACTTAGTGATTCAAAAATTCAGTTCAACAGTTTTATTCAAAATTAATTTGCTGTCTAAGAAAAGGAAATACAGAAACATTGCAATTCAAAATACCTGTAACTGGAAAATTGTAAAGCCACGGTCCATAGAATCCCAGATTTTGAAAGCTTTCCTGGATTGTCACTCATGATTACTACTTTCCTCCTGGGAGTATTGTTAGGCTTTTGTTGCATACGTTGTGCACATTATATGATAATATTATATTATGAGCTTCCAAATAATTTTTAAGTCAGCTCCTATAACATTTCTTACTCATTTGTCAGCTTATTAGTGGGACCTTTCATTTACTTTTCCTATACTCTTTTAACAGCAAAATTCCATTATTTTTGTCACAACAATAAAATAAACACAATACATAACAGCTTAAAACATTCTGTAGTTGCCTGGTATCGTCTACTGTGATAGGAAGTCCTAGGTATTGCCTTGATTTTTAAAAAAATCGACAAGACTAAATTTAAATGTATGAAATAATATTTCTGTACGCTATTCAAAATGAAGTTTTGTGACAGATGCAGCAAATGTAATTGGTTTTGCAAGCTAACCAAAATTTTGAGAATGTCGTACAAACACTACCGATCGTTTGAACATTCTTGCGCTGTAAAGATCATGGTCCAGGAACTGTGAAACTCCATTGTACGAGTTGCAACTGCATCCATCATCTCAGACCATCTGCTTCCTCTAACAAGTACCTTACGTTCATCCTAAGGTTCAATTTTCAGGTTAAAAAAAGGTAATTGAACCTAGACAGCAAGTCTTACTGTGCCTTAACAAAATCTCCTTTTTAAGGAGAAGAACCACTACACAAACAAAAGAGGCACTTTCAGATTTGAATGCAGCAGATTTAAGACTCATCTTTAAATTCTATATTCATTTTCCATTTTAATATTACATTGTGTACTATGCTACATATAAAAATATATAAAAATATCAAGGGCTTTCAGTCTCTAAAACTGTGATCTCAACACTTGATAGAACTATATCTTATGAAATCAGCTGAAAAAGCTGAGTTAACATTACAAGATTTCCAGCAATATTTCTATGACTGAAAAATGACAGGTGGCGATTTTAAAATATTTTTTTCTAAAGCAACACTATTTTTTTTCTATTTTTGGAAGAAAAACTTCAAACTTGCCAGCCTTACAGTTTTAAAGCAAGCAATAACTACTGCCTCAGGTAACAGCACTTTTTTATTTCAAATTCTTTTTTTTATCATCAATCAAAATATAGGCCAATGCATATTACTTCATATTAAAAATTGAAAGATGGAAGAAAACCATGACAACTTTTGTTTATTTGAACAGTTATTTAAGTTGAATAGCTATACCAAGGAAAGTCTGACAGGGTCAGGAATTCATTGACCTCATAAAGCTAGCTCACTTGGAAATTTCTGCTGTTAATGTTTTTAGTGTAAAAAAACCACTCATTCATACGAGTGTTTATGTGAACTTGCACATAATTTAAGGTAACTTAAAATATATTATTACCAACTTTAAATATTTACTACTAAATAAAACTGACACTCATAAACAGACCTCCCCACCTGCCAATCCATAAGAAAAAAGCTTGCCTTATAGGTTAGCAGAGATCATTTAAAGACATTTAGGTAAAGGGACATGATAAATTCAATTCTCAACTATAGGGAAATAAGGAAGTCCGCTATAGCAAATGCAAAGAGAGTGAGTCTCAAACAGAGCATAGTCCAAAAAACGCCTTCTCCTCCCATCTTTTGCATCTTTTGGGATGGCGAGAGGCATTGGTCATCCTTCATCTGAAATGAGGCTGTCTTCACTCATTGCATTTTCTCCTTTTATTCCGAAAGAGGGCACAGAACGAAGCCACCAGAACTCGAGCTATGGATCTTGCTTTAAGTATGTATCACAAGCAAGAAGAAGAAAAGCTCTGCAAGAAGCTCTTGTTCGTAACTACTCAAATTGGAAGGCCTGAATGCTCAAACCACTTTTTGGCCATTCCTGACTTCTGCCAATGTTCATTCATTTTCCTAAACACGTTCACGTTAAAGAAAGGAAGACATCATTTTTGCATTTCAGTATATTTAGCACACAGGCACAGCAGCTTCCTTCGCTCTCAGTCATACTACAGGTCTCATACAGCAATCTGGGCATACAAGAATATCCCCTTGTCTATGACAATACATAGAAATGGGTAATTCTGTAAATTCCATTTTTCCAAGCACAATAATATTTCACAGAATATTTTTTTTAAATAGTGATGTGAGATCACTGAGTGCACACTACGCTAAAGCTTCTGACTATTGTTACTTTATTTAAAAAAAAAGAAAAGAAGATGCTGCTAAGTAAATATTTTTTAAATACTCCTAGGCTGAGAGCATGTAGCAAGAGTTTAAACTTCAACATTTTCATGGCTGAATAGAACTCTAAAAAAGGTTTTGTAATGGAAACATTAGCACAAAACTTAGCTATCACACTATTTATGAAAATTCTTCTCCTCTTTTTCATTGCCTCCCAAAATTTTAATTAGAACTCTAAGGATTCTGGATTTTTCTTATTGCTAAATTATAGCAATGAAAACCTGTGATATATGTACAGTGTTTTAGGCTTTTCTTACTAAAACAAGGGGGGAAAGAATGCCGCAGAGCTAAAAACAAGCCTGAAAAGCTACCTAAGTTGTTCTTCCCCATCCTGTATCTGTGAAGCTGATTGCTCCTATCCAAGTGTGTAGCCTTTCATTTGTCACTACTGAATTTCCTGTAAGTTTTCCACATTGTTGTTTTTTTTTTTCTTTAGATCCCTCAAGTATCCTTCAGGGGACAAAATATAATAAAAGACTTATAAGGCTCATTATGAAAGTATCTGTTAGCCTGGTTTTAGGGCAGGTACTGTCAAAAAATACATATTCATTTAGTTATAATGAACAATACAAGCCATTATGAGAAAGTATCACATCTGGAAGACACAAAAAAATGAAGCTGGCTTAAAAGGAAAAGTGTAGTATACATCAAATATTCATTGTGTTCCTAATTAGTATTCACTTCTAGTTTTTCCTAAGTAACAAAGAAACAGGGCAAATGGCAAAAAATAACAGGAACAGCGATATTTAAAATATAGATGTCAGCTCACCAAACTCATTATTTTCTTTTGTCTCAGGCTATAAACAGCATGCCAAGAAAAACAGTTTCTGTGTGTGGTCATTTCTATGCATTAGTATATTTTATAATTTTATGAAGAACCATTTCAGTCCAATGCAGCAAATGCTAGAGGCAACAGTAGACTATTTATGATCTTTTTCCAACTGAATAGCTTTACTATATGATTCCAATAACTGTCAGTACTATCTAATAGCAGAACTTTTCCATTTATTAAATTCTGCTTATTTCATTAATCTAGCATGTGCTCTAGACTACCTCCGAGTTTATCTTTCCCCACAGGTCATCCCAAGACATCTAAGAGAAAACATTAAATCAAACTTTCTGCGCTATTCACCTTAAGTCTGTAGGGTTCCTAAGAGGGAAAGAAGAAACACAAGAGCATGTGAACAAAAATCAGGGATCCTGTAGTCATTCATTACATACATACATACATATATATATATATATATATATCTCGAACCGTCGCCACCTCTGCTGACACCAGCCCTGCTTCTGAGTCGTGTTTTCATTAATACGTGGCAAGTGAAATGCCATTGGGCTTGAAAAATTCTCCATTTTAATTACATTTTTAAACTGCAATATAATCGGTCCTGTCATTCCATCATTAGTCACATGTGACCTTTCGGTACAATAAAAAGTTAGCTCAAACATTTCATAAAGTTTTCTTAGCTGAAACTAAGAAAATTACATTTGGTAGGCAGAAATGGTCCTTTGTTTTCTTATTCTCATAATGCTTCCGATCTAAACAACAATCTAAAGTGTCTAGGAGCTAGTACGTGAACTAATTAATGGGTCTGAAATGACAAAGCAAGCTAACAACTCAAATGACACAAACTATCAGACCTTTCTCTCTTCATTTCTCTTTAATCCTCAGGCACATAACTCTCTGAATTATTAGACTGATACACTACAGTAGAAAAAAAACTACTGAGAACAGTATGTAGAGAATGAAGGAAATTTTAATTTGCAACATGCACAAACAAGTAACCAGCAGAGATCAACAGAGGCTGCAAATGGATCACAAATAGTTGACTGAGACAGACTCCCAAAATAATTGTCAGGTCTCCTGGCTTACACGAGTCAACTGAGAAGATCAGTCTCCACACAAAATAAAAAGGAATGCTTTGAGAAATCATTTTTAGAAAGTCTTTAAATGTGAAACAACTCTAGGACAAGCACCTTGAGTCTAATTCTTCACGCTACCTTCTACCTGTGGTTCCAACCAGCCCAACTTCTCTGCGCACTTCGCTTGATTTTCTGGGGAATTTTTCAACGTGAATCACACAACCCTGGATGCAGTATCCAAAAGTCATGGACCTTCTTTCCCAGATCTATTTTATGCTGTTTTATATAAGTGTGAGGAGACATCGCCACTGGTAAAGATGCCAATTTTTGATTATACATTTAAGTTTTAGGTATTTCCAATTTGTTTGGTGCGGCAGTCACCCTGCTTACCCTCTTTCCCACTGCTATTAGAGAACTTAGGTAGAGCCAAGAAAAATGTATTAAAATCTCATGATGCTCTGCATGCTGCATTCTCAGTGATATTTACAACCTATCCTGTCACTGCAATTTGACTAAGTGAACTCAACACAACGGGTCATGAACCAGGACCGGTATCATAGCTCGTTTCCAGAGCTTTCAGCAAGAGATGCACACACAGTCCAGGTAATTTCTTAAAATTTCAGCAGTTTTTGGAAAATCTTGACAAAACTTAAGAGGCGCACCTTGAAGTGTTAAAGATGTGCGGAAGGGACACAGCCTCACAAATTTTCTGCAAGCAAGCAACTTTATCTATAATTTTCTTACCAAAATGAAGTACTAAATAACCATGTGACTGGTCAGCCTTAACAGTGACTGACAAAGGGACACAAATGAGGAAAAATATACTCTGGGAAGCATGGTAACAGAACTCAGAAAATATTATCATCATTAACTATCCAGATGGTGCACTTACTGTTGCTTAGTTCTGAATCATGATTTAAGCACTAAAATCATAAACTTCATGATGATCTGCATATTTAACAGGAGCCTGTCTTTTCCAGCTTATCCTAATACTAACCACAAGAAGTACTGATTTGATTAAGTTTCTTTTTTCTCTTTTATTTTTTTTCCTTAGCAAACCTGTTCCTTCAAACTTGGACTTTAGTATTTGTTTTCAGGTTGTCCTACACATAGAAATGATGATCTATTAATACAGCTGGTATGGTAGGGGCAATTTGTTAAGAACAACAAGAAAAGCTGCCGAATTTCACTCTACAGCTCTTCAAAATGTAAATGCTTTTCAGCACACAGCTGCATGATAGCCACAGATACTACAAGCAAGTAAGACAGGAGAACATAAATGAAACACCTCTGACCAGTCAGGCTGCTATAGCTTATACCAACACCAGTGTAAACAACTTAGCCAAGGCTATAGGATTTTAAGTTTTTTTAATAGAATGTACTTCAAGAGAACTAAAAGAAGGGAAGTGTTCAGTCCTGGATTGTAGCAGAAAGCTGTTACCAGAAAATGGCAAGTGATTTACCTTTGTCAAAATCAGTCTATTGAAAAAAGGAGAAAAGAATCTATTTTTAAGCTGTTAAAGTACCGGATACAAATCTCATTGAAAATCCTCTACAGGATTCCAAAGATAATGGCACAAGAAAGAAGCTCAGTCCCATGCAGAATCAGCAACAGCCACATCTGGTTTTATGCCCACTTTAGTCATCTTTTCTAGCATAACGTACAATTAAACCTCATACTTATTTTAGTGTTCCGTCTGAGCACATTCTGTAACTGTTCTGTCTGATTATGCTGACACACAGATACTGCAGCCAGCAAAATCTTAAGATACATCATAAACACTATTATTTTTCATAAATAAATAAAATAGCAGTAAATTGAATGATAGTGATCACAGGCATCAGAGTAAAAAAGAATTCTGCACTGTGATGGATTATTCAAGACATTCTGTTGGTGTTCCTGGTCAAATGTTCATCTTTATACTACTGACTTCAACCCCAAACATAAAAATTTATTTAAAATTCAGCTCTAAAACCTTCCCTTTTCTCTAGAGGACACCTACTAGAAATCTCTCTTCCAGCTTCCTGCAAGGTACTCATTCACTTCCCTGAGTTTATTTGTTACAACGTAATATATCCTACTATTATCAAGACATCCTTCTTTGCAACTCACATCTCTCCTGCCTCTGCCTTTAAAATCTAAAAGAAAACTAGACTGTCTGCTGTTATCTGCTGTATAAGGAATAATACCATGAGATAGCACTCACATAAATTTTTATAAAATCTTGGCAACAGAAAGCAGGGAAAATCTTTTTGTTTCTCTCTACTTAATTTCTATATCACTGTTTGTCCAAACTACCTGGTGAATTGATGAATATATTTGTAAAAATCAGAATGAATGTGCTGAAAACTCACAGAAGATATTTGTGAAATGTTTAATATACGATGAATATTTATTTTTTTAAGAAAAAGACCATCAAATTATTTTGTTCTGTCTCTATACTGACATTGGAAACGTTACTGGGTGTAGCTGAGTAATCCACTTCATTCCACAGTCACATCTGTCCGTGAGGCTGCAGCATCCTGAAGGCTGCACAGATACTTCTCCACACTTTTCCACAACTTTTCTGAGAACTTCCTGGGTTTCACCTAGGGCAATTTCTCTCCTTTTTGCTACTACCCATGGAGAAGCTTTCCTCCAAAAAGCCACCATCACTTGGGAACAGCGTGCCCCTTCTCTTACTTCCAGGGCTGTAACACTGCAGATGCTACGGAAATTTGCTGCTGTGAAGTCCCGAGTACAAAGGTTTTGTGCTTCAGCAAGGGAGAGCCATTCCTACTGGAAGTCCACCAGCAAAGCAACTTGTCAAATCATGTTAAATCTTAGAGATTCTTTGATATCCTCGTTCCTGGGTCACAGATCCATTTTGTTTATTAAAATGTTGGCATTTGCTTCTCAAGAAATTTTAAAATCACAAGGAAAATAAAGAAATTGCAACACAAGTACTGTACCAGAAATACACAAAAAACTTCAAATTAGTAATTTTCAACACTACTTTTTTATATTAAAAAACAACAACAAAGTAACTAATTCCCACTCCTTTCTTTGCACCTAATTATTTGAAGAATGTTTCCTTTTATTAGAGAATTATGAGCCAAAAACAAGCACAGTGTTCCCTTCTTTCAGAATCTAAGACTCTAAAAGCAGCCATTTAGAAATCCTGCAATGCTAAATAAGGTTTAATGAACTCTAAGAATAATAAAGCAGTAAATTACAATACTTGTTTTTCAGCTATTTAAACCAAATATGCAATTCCCATTTTTTTTCCTTCACAGTTAAACTGCCTCTTTCATGCCAACGGCTTGTTTACTTCCTCCCTAGGGAACTGAACTAACCGGTGGCGCATCAGCTGACTTCAACAGACCAGCACAGTTGTGACAAGCCACAAAACGGGCATATGTGTGCCCCAACTCTGTTTAGTTCGGATGTTACAAGATTTTTAACCATGAGAAAGACACACTTCTAGCACTCCCTTGTTAGGAGCAGGAGGCTTCCAAGATAGTTTAGAAAAGGGATGACATGACATGGTTCCCTAAGATAGAAGGATATTGGACTGAGCAACCCAGGAGCTTTCTTCCACTTTTAAATTTCAAAGCTGACCACAGCAGGATGGAGGGGAGGCACTACAGGAAGGAGATGTCCCAGGTCGAGGAAAAACTAGTGTAAGAAAATCAGGCTGGGAAAAACCATGGAGATGCAAGAAGTGTATCAGAAACACCGTATGAAGCAGCTTAATTAACACGAAAGTAACAGTTTTGGTCACCACAGTATAAGAAGGACATCGAGGTGCTGGAGCGGGTGCAGAGAAGGGCAACAAGGCTTGTGAGAGGTCTGGAAAACATGCCCTATGAAGAGCGGCTGAGGGAACTGGGTTTGTTTAGTCTGGAGAAGAGGAGGCTGAGAGGAGACCTTACTGCCCTCTACAACTACCTAAAAGGAGGCTGTAGTGAGGCTGGTGCTGGTCTCTTCTCTCTAATTACTAATGACAGGACAAGGGGAAATGGCCTCAGGTTGTGTCAGGGTAAGTTTAGATTGGATATTTGGAGGAAGTTCTTTACTGAACGAGTGGTGAGGCACTGGAACAGGCTGCCCAGGGAGGTGGTGGAGTCACCAACCCTGGAGGTGTTTAAAAAAAAAGTAGATATAGCACTTGAGGCTATGGTGTAGTGGTTAGGTATGCTGGGATGAAGGTTGGACTAGATGATCTTCAGAGGTCCCTTCCAACCCGAACATTCTGTGATTCTGTAAGAACAAAATAAACTGCAAAACACAACAAAACACACCCCCCAGGGAGATGTATCAATGAAAACAGATGAAGGCTCTCACCTTGTCTGAAACACTCACAAAGAGACTGAAGCTGATGACAGACATCTTGACGTCCTGAATGTGCCAGAGAGACTGAAGGAGTCTTGAGGATGCTTTGAGCTCAGAAGGGAACTGAACAAAGCGCACGTATCTTCAGGAGACTGGGGACTGAATGGAGGGGTGCCAAACGGAAGGGGACAGAAAGGCTGACTGGGGTAACAGAGGCAAACTCAGGAAGGGTTCTGAGGGAAGAAGAGGTGTGCAAAGTGCCCTCCTGAGCTAAAGCACTGTTCTAGGGCATTGGGGATGTCTCGGGACAGCTCACTAAAGGGAGGAGGCCGTCCTGAGGGTGCCTGAGAGACCAAAGAAACCTCAGAGATAACAATGAGGAACTCGGAAGGGGATTTCAGCAAAATACAGATGTCATGAGGGGGCTGAGGGCTGAACAAAAACAACTTAAACAGCAAAATGTAAGATAAGACTGGTCTTAAATACACAAAAAAATAAAACTGAAAGGGAGGAAAAGTGCTACAAGAGCGTTGTGGAGTACAAGAAAGGACTTGGAAGACATTATTACAGAAAGCAGAGGAATTAGGAGGGGGCAAGGTATGAAAAGGTCATCCTTCTCCCTAGCTACTGATCCCTGATATAAAAATACAATGATGTTCCAGCCTCAGTTTAAAAGATCAAGACCATCTGTTATGTATTACTGGCAAATTATGCACTGGCATCTTTACACATTGGTGAAAAGAAAAAAAATTCACATTATTAACATATTTAAGATTGAAAATAACACAGATTAGTTTTCCCTAGCTACAAAGCTACACCTGCATTTTTCAATTCTGATCCAACAAATCCTTGCTCATGAGAATAGTTATTACGCAAGTGAATACAGAAGTACTGTTTCAAGCCCCTGAACTCACATTAGGCCGCACTATACTTCCCACTAACTTGTAGCATAGCAGCATCCTTCCCCAGGGCTCGCAGGCAGGCAAGCGGAGCTCCGATTTCTCAGTAGACTTGTTCAGCCTCTACCTCCTGAACACGTGGCAAGCTTGGCTGCTCTGTACCACACCACACTAACACCACCACCTCATCTGAACCTCTAGGTAATCTGGAATAACTGGTATCTTCTACACTTAGAAGTACAGGAACAGTAACTACTGATCCTGCACAACCGACACAATCAGCAACGCTCTCTCAGTGGTATGTTTGCATGGAAACCTGATCTATCCTTGAAGCACATAACACCGAGGTGCTTGCAGGACAGTCACTGGAGCTGCCTTAGCTCTCTCTTGGGTCCTTCACCATCCTGCCGAAACCACCTTGACAGCCAAATCCCCGCAGGCCAGATGTGGGGATATGCAGGCTTTATGCACAATGTCAGTTCAGTCCTGATGTGAGCGCACATCAGTCACATTTCCCTTTCCCTTTTGCATATGATGAGTGTCGCAGCACAGTCCCTAGCCTGTACGGAGATACACAAGAGCGCAGACACGTGGGGTTACTTTGAAAGTTTAGAGAAACCTGCATTTTTTTGTAAGCACGGCATAAAAGCTTCTATTATTGAACAAGATCGTTCTAGCACGCTCACTCAGTGAATTTACTTAAAACATGGATCCACAGTCAAACAGGTTTAAACATTTCACCAGTCAGTGCTACCTGGGATATTTTCCTAGTCACAGTTTTTGATAAATAGAACACAGAATAGTTGTCAAAGCAGATGCAAAATGGTTTGCTTACTGAGCTGACCATTTGCACTGCAGAAGTCATGTTTCAGAGGAAAGGAGCTTTCAGCTGTCATGGCAAAAGAACATGGAAAGCTGCGTTATTATGTGATACTCTAAGATGACAAGGTGACACACAAGGGAATCATAATAAGGCCCATCAGGACTTCTTGCCAACTGAAGTTGCAGATAATATTGTCACAAGTTCACAAAATAACTCCCTGGCTGACACCAAGTGACAGATCCTTGCACAGCCAAGAGAGCAAATATACAAATTTCTTAGAGCATTCTGCAAACACAGAAAGCCTGCATGCACTACAAGCGAAACATACAGGATTCCTATCATAAATGAGATGGCAGAAATTAAGTTTTGCAAAACAATCATAGCACCTTGCATAAACTGCTGTGTGTTTCAGAACACGTGAAATAGCTTCTTCATCAGTGTCCAAATGGTAATGTCAAAAACAGGGAAAAAAAAAAAAGTTTTATGCCTACCACTCAACAACTGAACAATAGCACATTTCTCTGACACAGGGCTTTTCTTAGGTCCCTGTGGATATCATGCTTTGCATTTCCTCAACTATTAAACAAGGTGACTCCTTTGCCTTGTTAAAAACTTTAAAAGTTTTTAACTTTTTAAAACAAAAAATATTAGAACATTTTATTTTGTTAAACTGACTTGTGTTTATCAAAGACTCAAGATTTATAAGCTTCTGACTCAGACTTAATCACTATACTAACCGTATCAGTTATTCTTAACTGCATGCTTTAAACAACTAAATACTGCCACTGAAGTCTAAAACTTACACAGTTAAAATTAAGAAAACACATAACTTTTCTTTTGGCCTGAGGTCACTGTTTAGCACTCTAAGATCAATTCCGTAAATATACCCATAAAAAACAGCACTAAATAAAACCTTTCTTCAAGGGAAGTCAGCTGTTGTAAGTTGAACCTCTTGACCATTATAAAAAAGCAACAACTATAGGTGCCTTTAAAAGATGATCAATCCATTTATAAAATAACAATTAGATTTATCAGCAAATAGATTGTTAACTAAGATGATGCATCAAACACTGACTGAAAGTACTGTTTTAACATACAAAGCAATTGGCAAGTTACACTGGCTTTCTGGAGTCTGCAATAAAGGTTATCAGGACTACATCAACAGTAAGATAATTTAGATATTATAGTAGCTGTTAAGACCTTTGTATGCACTAAAGACAGACAAAGCTTGTACTTGCTCTGTAATAAAGAACACAGGTTCCTCTGTGCTGAAATTCACCATAATACAATGTCTAATGACGAGTCCAGGAAAACAGTTAAAAAATCTTGGTAGAAGTACATGTAAAAATGGTGCTTTACATATGCCTCTTGCTTCCAGTTACAACTGAAGAGTGAGTTCTCCAGCTTCTCTGACACTCTGAAAATGCCAGTCGAGAAGACTTAGAGATTTTTCAACTAAATTAGAGGAGTTGGAAAGGGCAGAAGAGTCCTTAATCCTAACCACAACGTTTCTCCAAAGGCTGTATTAGCATGTTGTAATGAAGAACCTGCCTGGTGACAGGAAAAAAGTTGTTGACAAAACTGTTAAAATACTTGAAAGATGATTCATTTTGGAGTAGGCAGACAAAACTAATAAAATAATAGTTGGTTTTACAAGGTAATATTTGACAAGATAAAATACAGTTAACAGAATCACAGAATCGCAGAATGTCAGGGG